>NW_005871546.1:250121-351180 GCF_000147115.1 Myotis lucifugus | reverse complement strand
ATCCTCACCTGATGATATTTTTCCATTGATTTTTAGAGAGAGTAGAAAGACGGGGAAGAGACACACAGAGAGAGACACACACAATTGGTTCTCTCCTGCACGTGCCCCAATCAGGGCTGGGGATCAAGCCTGCAACCAATGTATGTACCCTTTTCCAGAATCAAACCCCAGGACCCTTCAGTCCGTGGGTCAATGCTTTATCCACTGAGCCAAACTAGCTAGGGCTAATTTTTTTTTTTTTTAAGCCAGAGAGAAGATGGGAGGAGAGAGAGAAACATCCATGTGAGAGCAAGACATGAATTGACTATCTCCTGCATGTCTCCTATCGGGGACTGACTCAGGACACTTGGGAATGTGCTCTAACCAAGAATCTAACCAGCAACCTTTCTGTGCAAGGGATGATGCCCAACCAACTGAGCCACATGTGCCAGGTCCAAAGTTTTTCTTGAGTCTAATAAGCCTAACTACTATTATCATCTATTATTATCATTTCATAAAGAAAAGTCATTTTCAACAGTTCCAGAACTGTTTGTCTCAATTGGCCATTTAAGTTTAATAGCAAAAGACTGGTTAATGGCCGAACCGGTTTGACTCAGTGGATAGAGCATTGGCCTGCGGACTCAGGGGTCCCAGGTTTGATTCCGGTCAAGGGCATGTACTTTGGTTGCGGGCACATCCCCACTGGGGGGCGTGCAGGAGGCAGCTGATCGATCTCTCTCATCGATGTTTCTGGCTCTCTATCCCTCTCCCTTCTCTGTAAAAAATCAATAAAATATATTTTTTTAAAAAAAAGACTGGTTAATGATTACAATGCACTGTAAAGCATTCAGAAGGAAAGGAGAATGCTTTGTGGACCATTTGGGTTTTGTTTTTTTGTGTGTGTGGCAGTTTTATTTTTTAATGAAATTATTTTTATATTTTTTTAAATTAATTTCAGAGAGGAAGGGAGAGGGAGAGAGATAGAAACATCAATGATGAGAGAGAATTACTGATCAGCTGCCTCCTGCACTGGGGATCGAGCCTGCAACCAGGACATGTGCCCTGACCAGGAATCCAACTGTAACCTTGAGCCGCACCGACCTGGCTTATGTGGCAGGTTTTGTTATTAGTTTTAAAAATAAGTACTTTTAAATGAAAACAGCTTGACCAAAAATCTGCCACAGAATTTTGAGACCCATTAAAACAAAATTTAATGAGAAAAAAAAGTCATTTTCCAACCTAAAGTAGGAAGTACATACATTCAGAATTATGCCTAAATAAAGGTTAGTTTTTTTGTTTTTGTTTTTTTTAATTGATTTTTAGAGAGGGAGAGGAAGGAATAGCTAGAGAGAAACATCTATTTGTTGTTCCACTTATTTTTTTAAATATATTTTTTTTTATTGATTTCAGAGAGGAAGGGAGATAGAGAGATAGAAATATCAATGATGAGAGAGAATTATTGATTGGCTGCCTCCTGCAAGCCCCCCACTGGGGGGGATCGAGCCCAAAACCCAGGCATGTGCCCTTAGCTGGAATTGAACCTGGGACCCTTTAGTCCGCAGGCCGATGCTCTATCCACTGAGCCAAACTGGCGAAGGCTAAAGGTTAGTTTTGTTTTTTAAAGTTCAGCAAGTAGTTCTTATTTATCCCCTCTTTTTAAAACATAAGTTTTTATTGACCTTAGCAGTGGTTCTCAACCTTCCTAATGCCGAGACCCTTTAATACAGTTCCTCATGTTGTGGTGATCCCCAACCATAAAATTATTTTCGTTGCTACTTCATAACTGTAATTTTGCTACTGTTATGAATCGTAATGTAAATATCTGTTATGCAGGATGTATTTTCATTGTTACAAATTGAACATAATTAAAGCATAGTGATTAATCACAAAAACAATATGTAATTATATATGTGTTTTCCGATGGTCTTAGGTGACCCCTGTGAAAGGGTCGTTCGACCCCCAAAGAGGTCGCAACCCACAGGTTGAGAACTGCTGCCTTAGAGAGGGAGGAAGGAAGAGGGAGATAGAAACATTGATCGGCTGCCCCCTACTGGGAATTGAGCTCACAATCCCCGGCGTGTGCCCTGACTGGGAATCAAACCTGCTACCTGCCACCTTTTAGTGCACAGGATGGTGCTCCAAACAGCTGAGCCACACCAGCCAGGGCTTGATTTTTTTCTTATTTATTTATTTTTAGAGAAAAGAAGGGAGAGAGAAAAACTTCAATGTGAGAGAGAAACTCAATTGGTTACCGCTATCCCCTGACTCGGGTTCATCCTGAACTAAAACCTAGATATGTGCCTTGACTTGGAATTGAAAACTAGAAACATTTTTGGTATACAGGAAGACGCTCCAACCAACTGAGCCACCCACCTAGGGCTGGAATAAAAAAGAAACTCCTTTGAATACTACACTGCTGTAAAAAGGAAGGAACTTCTACCATTTGCAGCAGCATGGATGGTCCCGGAGAGCATTATGCTAAGTGAAATAAGTCAGTCAGAGAAAGATAAATATCACATGATCGCACTCATTTGTGGAACATAATGAACAACATAAACTGATTAACAAAAACAGATCCAGAGACAGAGAAGCATGATCAGATGCTCAAACCTCAGAGGGGCCCTAGCCGGTTTGGCTCAGTGGATAGAGCGTCAGCCTGTGGACTTAAGGGTCCCAGGTTCGATTCTGGTCAAGGGCACATGCCTGGGTTTCGGGCTTGATCCCCATTAGGGGACATGCAGGAGGCAGCCAATCAATGATCCTTTGTCATCATTGATGTTTCTATCTCTCTTTCCCTCTCCCTTCCTCTCTGAAATCAATAAAGATATATTAAAAAACAACAACAACAACAACCTCAGAGGGAAGGTAGGGGAGGGTGGGGGTAAAGGGGAGAGATCAACCAAAGGACTTGTATGCATGCATATAAGCATAACCAATGGACACAGACACCAGGGGTTGAGGGCATGAGCCAGGGGAGTGGAAATGGGGGGTTAAGGACACATATGTAATACCTTAATCGATAAAGAAAAAAAGAAATTCCTGTCAATCCATGATTCTATATCCAGAAAAATCATTCTTTAAGAATGAAGACAAGCCCTGGTTGGTGAGCTCAGTGGTTAGAGCTTCTGCCTGCACACTGGAGGGTCTTGGGTTTGATTCCAGTCAAAGGCACATATTGGGTTGCAGATTGCAGGTCCGACCCCCCGCCCCCAGTCAGGGCAAGTGTAGGGAGCAACCAATCCATGTATCTCTCTCACATCTATGTTTCTCTCTCTCTCTCCCCCTTCCCTTTCACTCTCTCTAAAAATAAATGGAAAAAATATTCTCACTCCTTGGGTGAGGATTAAAAAAAAGAATGAAGATAAAGCCCTGGCTGATGTGGCTCAGTTGGTTGGAGCATTGTCTGTGCACCCAAAGGTTGCAGGTTTGGTTCCCAGTCAGGGCACATAGGTTTTGGGTTCCATCCCTGGTCCCCAGCATAGGTGAGGCAACTCTTGATATATGTCTCACATTGATGCTTCTCTCTCTGTCTTTCTCTTCCTCCCTCTAAAGAATAAAAAATTAAAAGAATAAATACATTTTTTTAGATAAAAGAAAACCAAGGTGTGGTCAGCCAATCTGAATGACAAAAAAATGCTAACAACATAGATCTTATATTGTCTTAACACAGAGACACACAATAATAATAATAATAAAGAGGGTGGGAGAAAACTTTTGGAGATGTGGATATGTTTATGGCATATATTGCGATGGTTTCACATTTATAGACTTATCTCCAAATCCTACACATTAAATATATATACGGTTTTCGTTTGTCAGTATTTAATGACCGCGTCGGTATGAAAACGAATGTGATCCATGCTGAGTTCATATTATTATCGATTTTTTTTCTTCCGATTTTAACAGAAACTGACATATTTTTCCTTGGGCCCTACAGGTGGAGAACAGTCGGGGATGGGGTGGAGCAGGGAAAGGGGCGGGGATAGAGGGGGAGGAGGCCAACGCTTCTCCAGGCGGTCCGCCTTATCCTTCTTCTTTTCTCCCCTCCGTCTCTCCCTCCGCCCCTCCTTTCCTCCCCCACCCCCACCCCTCCGCTCCCCTTGCCTTTCTCCCTCCCCCCGCCCCTCTCTCGCTCCCTCCGCCCCTCCTCCTTTCTTCCCTCCCTGGAAGCGTTATAATCCCCGCGCTCCCTCCTCCAGTGTTCAGCCAGCGCCCGCGGCCTGGGCGCCATGAGCGGCCTCTTAGGGCGCGCGGTGCTGAGGGAGGTGGTGTGCGGCTCGCGGGCCTGGGTGCCCAGCCTGCTCGTGCGCCCCTGCTCGGGTGAGTCGGGGGAGGGGATCGGCAGCAGGCGCCTCCTAGCCGTGGTTGGCGCACAGGCCGGGGGCCCAGACCCCGCAGTCCTCCTGACTCGCTGGGAAACCTTGGGACGCCGAGCGGGTGTGGGGGGCGATCGAAGTCCCGGAAGGCGCGCTCCTTGGGTTCCTGCTGGGGCGGGCCGGGGTCCTGCATCCCTCCCACCCCTCTCATTGCCCTCCAACCCCCCACGCGTGCTGCCCACCTCCCCAGGTTTCCTCGGGGCAGAGGGACCCAGGGACTCTGGAGCAGAAGGAAGCCAGAGGCCTAGTGGCCGCATTGGGTGGCGATGGCATCCCTGCGGAGCTGGGGCTCCTGAGAGGGAAGTCCTTCTCCGCAGATGAAAACTCCTCCCTCGGAACCGCTGTGGTGTTTTCTCTAGGCCCTAAGTCCGCCTGGCAGGACCTCCTTGGGGCCCTGGGGCCTTTATCTGTAACCGGTCCTCTCCCCTGACTGAGAGCCAGATGCCATGTGTTCCAAACGCTGGCCAGAGTGCACTGCCATCTTCCCAGGCCAGGCTAGACAGCAGGTCCCGAGGCTCTGGATTTGGGGGGAACAAGCAAGTCAGGGGGCTTCTTCCCCAGTGGGCCTCATTTGGCCCTGAAAGGATGTGCCAGCAGGTCACCCACAGCACAGGTTTTGGTTAGTTTTCCTCCTGGGGATGAGGAATGGCAGCTGCAGATGCCCCCTGGGACGCTGGCTGGCTCCAGTCTTATTCTCATTTCTCCACCAGTTCTGTCTCCGAAGGACTTTGCAGGACATCCAGGGTCTGGGCTCTTGTCAAAAGCACATTTGAGCCTGGATCCAGTGCTGTGGGTTTGCATAACTCAGAGGTGGCTTGGGCTGCAGGAGGGTGATGCAGCCTCCCATCTCCTTAGCTGTGTCGGGGCCGGGCTCAGTGCTTTCGTTGACTCTGGAAGCTCCCGCCTTAAAACCTCACAGCAGCACAGAGCTCCTGCCTGGCCAGTGAGGTGTAAGAGAAGTCCTCCAGGCTTCCTCACCTGCAGACAGGAACCTCTCTACCTTCCTCCTCAATCCCCCGGGTCCCTTTGTCCTGGTGTCTGTGGCCTACCCGGTGGGGAGAACATACTGCATTTCTCCCTGGCTCTCTGCTATTCTTTCACCTCAGACCCAGAAGATGGGCTCTGGGTCCTTGGTGATGTGGCAGTGTCTGTGCTATCACCCCCAAGGACAGGAGTCAAAAGTGAGGCCAGGAGTCATGCTTTCTTTCCAGTGAGTCATCCCTGGGTCTCCTGGCTCTCAGGGGACACCAGCTCCATCATGAGCAGCTTCTGCTACTGCCTGGGAGGGAGCTATGGCCCCTCCAACAGGTTGGAAGCCCCCAGGAATCCAGTGCCCTGATTATCCCTGACAGGCAGCGCCATGCTGAGCAATTCCTGGCTGTGGGCACCACACTTACCCCCTCCAGAGCCGCTCTGGCGGAGGCAGACACTGTAGCCCAGATGACATCTGGGTCCCGGCAGGGGAACACAGGTCAGGAGACATGAAAAGGTGAGGCAGCATCCCTGAACCCTCCTCTTCTAAAGGAGGGCCCTCCTGGACCCGGGAGCGGACCCTGGTGGCCGTGAAGCCAGATGGGGTGCAGCGGCGGCTTGTTGGGGATGTGATCCGGCGTTTTGAGAGGAGGGGCTTCAAGCTGGTGGGGATGAAGATGATTCAGGTACCAGGGCTCTTGGCCTGTGGGTGTCCCTCAGTGCACTAGGGGGAGGGCTTCTTCCGGACCTCAGAACCTCAGCCCTTCATGTCAGTCCTGCTCCAGGAGGAGTGTCCTGTTGGAAGTAGAAGGGGAGGGATGGAGAGGTGGAGTTGGTATCTCCTGCACTGCTGTGCTTGACATGCCGGCTCATTAGGTGTTTTCTGCAAAGTCATTGCCCCAGTGCCCACTGGGGTTCCCTCTCCAGGGACTCCTCTCACTCCTTCTCCCAATACAGGCGCCAGAGAGCATCCTTGCTGAGCACTACCACGACCTTCAGAGGAAGCCCTTCTACCCAGCCCTCATCAGCTACATGAGCTCTGGCCCCGTGGTGGCCATGGTATGACCTGGTGGAAGGGGTGGAGGGCCCTGGATTGAGCCTAGAGCTGCTGAGCCCTTGGTGATCCCCCTTCTCCTGACCTTTATCTCTGTGCTGCAGGTCTGGGAAGGCCCCAATGTGGTCTGTACCTCAAGGGCCATGATAGGGCACACGGACTCAGCTGAGGCTGCCCCCGGCACCATTCGAGGCGACTTCAGCTTCCACATCAGCAGGTACCGGGGCCCTGGCACGCTCAGCCACAAGCGCATTGTTTTGCTGGGCGGAAGTTAAGCCAGAAGAGACTTTTAATGTGGGATATCACACCTCTTACTTGCTAGTCTCAGGGAGATAAAGTATTCCCTGAGCGTTGTGTATGTACTCCGTCATCATTGTCTGTTGTCTGACTCTAGCTTGCCAGATACTCTGAGGGAGGACTGGTGGGAAAATGAGGCTCCCAGTAACAGTCTGGGCTGGTCCATGAGGTTATGAGTAAGAGGCCTGGAACCCAGTTTTCTAGCTCCCCTCTTCTTCCTTTCCCCTCTGCATAATCAGCTTGCTCCTCTGGACAGTAGGGAATCAGCAGACCTTTCCCAGGACCTCCCAGGTGCATGTGGAAGCCTGTGCCTTACCTTTGCTACCTATTACCTGGCACAGGAACATCATCCACGCCAGCGACTCCGTGGAGGGGGCCCAGCGGGAGATCCAGCTGTGGTTCCAGAGCAATGAGCTGGTTGACTGGGCAGACGAAGGCCACCGGAGCAGCCTCTACACAGCCTGAACCTCAGGCTGCCCTAGGCTGCCCCCAGCATCCACCCAGGACCAACTACCTCTGTCCACAAGAACTTGAGCCCACACTGTGCTCTGCCCATCTGTCCCAGACCACTTCCCTGTTCACCGTCGGCCTCAGCCCAGAGCAGTTGAGCCAACTTTATGTGCCTTTTGGTAGCTGAAACCAGCAAGAGATTGGACCAAATCCTTTCCATACCAAAATGCCAGACCACCTTTGGGGGGGGGTTCTCCAAAAGTGGTTTAACCTCCCCTCCCCCACAGGGGAGACATTAAAATTCCTTGTGCTGTGCATGGGAGTGGAGCGCTCATTATGTCGGTGGCTTTACACAAGGCCTAATGAGGCCTTTACACAAGGTTGTATAAACCAGCAGAGGGTCCATAGAACCTATGACTCAGGCAGAGAACCAGAGACCTCCAACCTGAAATGTGGGGGAATCCACGCTGGGCCCTGAAGCTGGTGCTGTCCCAACACCAAATCATTGTGATTCCGCTGAAGAGGAGCTTCCTGCCTTGGACAGGACTGGAGGGTGGCAGGAAGGGGTGGCTGGGGAGGTGGTGGCTAAGACCACCCTCAGGGCAGAAAGCTTGGTGACGATAACCTCCTCCGCTCTTCATGGCTTCATGTGGCCGAGGCTGCCTGGTGTTTACTTGTCTTTATGTTGACACTACATCTCACCCCTAGTCCCCAGGTGTCCCTACTCACTCTTGACAGGTACTGGACACTGCACATCACACATCATTACATCTGTTAAGGCTGGCTTGGTCCTTTCTCTTTCTTTTTAAAAAAAATATATTTTTTATTGATTTCAGAGAGGAAGGAAGAGGGAGAGAGAGAAACATCAATGATGAGAGAGAATCATTGATTTGCTGCCTCCTGAACCCCCCCTACTGGGGATCGAGCCTGCAACCCAGGCATGTGCCCTTGACTGGAATCGAACCCAGGACCCTTCAGTCCGCAAGCCGACGCTCTATCTGATGAGCCAAACCAGCTAGGGCAGCTAGGGCTGGCTTGGTCCTCATTTGATATTTTTTCCTTCTTAAAGTTCTTTTTTAGGTTTTTTTTGAGATGGGAACATCAACGAAATAGAAACATCAATGAGAGAGAAACATCAACATTGTTGGGCTGTCTCCTCTGCATGCCCCCTATTGGGGATCAAACCCTGACCTGGAATCAAACCAGCGACCTCTTGGTCAATGGGTTGATGCTCAACCACTGAGCCACCTGCCCGGCCTTTTTTTCCTTTTTTTTTTGTTTAAATATATTTTATTGATTTTTCACAGAGAGGAAGGGAGAGGGATAAAGAGTTGGAAACATCGATGAGAGAGAAACACTGATCAGCTGCCTCCTGCACACCTCCTACTGGGGATGTGCCCGCAACCAACGTACATGCCCTTAGTCGTACATGCCCTTAGTCGGAATCGAACCTGGGACCTTTCAGTCCACAGGCCGACGCTCTATCCACTGAGCCAAACCGGTTAGGGCTTTTTTTCCTTCTTGATGAAGGATGGCCTGGTCCTTGCCCTGACATTTATCGCTCTTGAAACGGGTCCTTTTAGGAACTGGCACTGGGCCTGGACAAGTGAAGCAGAGGCCTTACTGAGGCTTTCCTTGGCCGAAGTCTCCTTCCCTACTCCTCTTTGATATTTATGCAGCAGGGTAGGCAGGTGTCTGGGAGGCAAGGGCTTTTAAACGCTGAGCACTTCCCAACCAGCTGTTTTATTTTTATTATTATTATTTTTTTAATCTTTAAATTCTTTATTAGTTAAGGAATTACAAATGTGTCCTCATTCCCCCCCCCCCATTAACCCCCATCCTCCCCCCCCCATGCTCTCCCAACCAGCTGTTTTAAATGCACAGCTGGGCCAGCCTGACCTTAACCCGGGAAGGAGTGTCCGCTGTATCCAGCTGGCTCCGACCACGGTACTAACACCCAGTCTTGTGGAGAGGACGTAGTCTTGTGGACAGTTTGGAAGCCCACTCACCTGGCCTCGGCCGCAGAAATCCGCCTGCAGCACTGCGCTCGCGCTGCCGCGGTTCTGGGATAGACCAGCCACCCCCATTCTCAGCAGGTGGTGTGGCCACAGAGCTGCAAGATGTCCTGGAAAAAGCTGGGAGGCAGCCTTGGGTAGGGCTAACGGGGAGGGGGGCGGTGGTCCTGGGCGGAGCGAGGAGGCATCTATGGGCCGGGCGTCCTGGGAGGAGCGAGGACGCCTGCGGGAGGGGTGGCGGCGAGGGGCGGGACCTCCGTTTCCCCGGACTCTCCCGGTGCTCAGAAGTGACGTGGCGAGAGCGCCGCTAGTCCTGGTGGTGGCAGCTGGTGCTCTGATCCGAAGCAGGTCCCTGCTGTCCTCGCTGCCGCGGGTCCGTACCGAGCGCCATGGCCCAGCCGCCGCCCGATGTCAGCGAGGACGACTGCCTCCCGGAGTACCGCCACCTCTTTTGCCCGGACCTGCTCCGGTGAGGGCCTCGTCCTGGTCTGCCGTCGGGAGCGGGGTCAGGAACGCGGGAGTGGGGCCCGGGGTTCGGGGCGTCCGAGTGCTCCGGGACTTTGATCCTTGCACTGTGGAGAGCGCGTTCTGTTTGGCTTGGCCAGCGCCGGGGGATGTTGCGAATGGCAGTTCTGGGAGGGAGGGAGGGAGGGTGGGAGTGAGGGGCAGGTGGAGGACGGCTTGTATGTTTTGAAAACATTACTCACTGAACTGACAACTTTATGAACAGAGAATTTGAGGCTGAAATAGGATTGCCCGGAGACCCAGAAAGCCTAGGCATGCAGGCTTTAGCGTTTTATTTTCTTACAAAAATCATCCACGTTATTTGTTACCAGTCTAAATGTGATAGAAGTGCCCAGTTCGTAGGGTCAAAGTCCTCCCAGAGCCACAGCCTTCCCCCACTCCCCAGTTTACGGGGATATCTTTAAAAAGCCTCGTGTTGTTGTTGTTGTTGTGTTGTTGTTGTTTTAATTCTTTATTGTTTAAAGTATTACGTAAGTCTCCCCCCCACACCCATTGACCTCTCCCAGGCTGCCCCCACCCCCCAAAAAGCCTCGTGTTGTTGTTGTTTTAATTCTTTATTGTTTAAAGTATTACCTAAGTCTCCTTACCCCCTCCCTCCCCATTGACCTCTCCCTGGCTGCCCCCACCCCCAAAAAAGCCTCGTGTTTTCTTCCCCCAGGGACAAAGTCGCCTTCATCACAGGCGGTGGCTCTGGGATCGGATTCCGGATTGCTGAGATTTTTATGAGGTGAGAACTCCTCTGTTTCACCTGTGCCCACCACCCCATCTCCACTACTGACTCTCACACTTCCTCACACCTTCCCGCTGGATCCTGGGATTCCCGGGAAGAGGCTGGTGGGTGTGGGATCTCCTCTAGGCAATGAGCCATTTAAGAACATCTGAAAGGCGTCAAGTGCTGTCCTAGGGGAGGCAGGACTCCAGGGCCCTCTCCCAGACCTCAGTGGAGACTGTGTGGCTGTGGTCTGAGCACCCTCATTTGTACAAAGAGGGAGGGTTCAACAGCGTGAGGTAACTCTCTTGCCGAGCCCCCTGGGGCCTGGCTGTGAGCCAGAGTCATGGAGGGCCCAGTTGCATGTGGAACACAGTGTCTCTTGAGACACAAGTTCTATGGCCTCAGGCCCAAATCAAATATTTATCACCCCGACCTGGGGAAGGCCCAGAGTTAGGCTGGGGTTGGGGGAGAGGGAGCCTGTTGATATCCTAGGGACCCTCTCCAGTTTCTCCTGGACCCTCATTTTTCATACCAGGGAGGTGAGCCCCCCTGGACAAGATTTTGGGAATCATTCGTTCTAGGTGAACTTTTTGCCAAACTGGTGGCTTTGGGCATGTTGCTTCTCTGAACAGAGTATGACTAGCTGGTCAGGGTCATTCTGAGGAGCAGGTAGAACCTGCTTAGAAGGTGATAGCTGCTATTGTTACTACCAACACTGTGAGGAGGTGACACTGTTGTAATGTACCCCGCGAATCACACAAGGATGCCTCAAGAAGTCAAAGAGTCACATTTATTGCAAATCCGGGACTATGAGGGGGCATTTCCCAAATCTCATAGTGATAAGATGGCCGCAACACCAGATTTATATAGGCAAAGATCACAAAGGTATAGATTACATCCCAAGGTTTGGAATGAGGAACCTGGTTTGCAAAAAAGCAGTTTACAGAAGCAGAAGCAGCATGTTATCTAAATTATAGTTTTGGGTCTCCGAATCACTGAGTTGACAGAAACACATTATCTAGAGCCCTCGGGTCTTGGGACCACTGAGTCAACAGAGACACGATATCTGGAGCTCTCTGACCATGGGATAATTGTGCTGTCCTTCCCAGGTAAAGGAAAATGTGCTTTCTAATATCAGTATGACCACAACCAATGGGATTTCACATTACAATCAATAGGGTATTTAATCAAATGGGGTGATTTATATAATTCAGAAAACTAAAATAACTTTTCTATTATTTTAGTAAACAAATAAGCACAGAAACCAAACAGCAGGGTTAAAGTTAAACTATAGTTTCTACCTGAGATGATTGCTACCATACTTCAACACAGGGCAGGTGCCCTGACCTCAGAATGGGCTTTCTGTCCATTTCTCCAACATCACAGGGAGAGAGGACAGGGGCACGTGGGGCCATGCCAGGGGGACCCAGAAGGCCTCATGCAAATGCTTGGGCCCCCACTTGATGTTCACAGCTGCTTTGGTGCTGTGCACATGGAGTTTGGGGCAAGGCCTGTATCCTGATGCCAGAGAGGCCAGCCCAGAAATGCTGGGAGTGGGACTAATGGCAGCCATCTAAAGTCTCACCACAGTGGCTTAGCTGTGTTCAGACCCCTGTGTCCTCTGACAGCTGTACCTTCAACATTGGGCTGGCGTTTCAGCCCAAGAGACCCTTGGGGGAAGGGGGCTCTGCTTAGAGCTCTGGGCAGGAGCCCATCTGGGTTTATCTCTTGCACCTTGCCACCCTCACTCCTGCCCTCTGGCTTTGCAGGCACGGCTGCCACACGGTCATTGCCAGCAGAAGTTTTCCGAGAGTATCAATGGTAAGCTGTCTCTACTGTGCCTACCCCATCCATGGGTGGCTGTGGAGACCCAGAGCCTGGACCTGGAGGGTCCTGAGGCCCAGAGGATGTTGACTCCAAAAGCTGCTCCTCTTCCAAATATCAAGCTTCGGTGGAGGTTGTCTCCCAGGAAAACACCTGGCTTTTAAAAACGTTTAATTATTGGGTCCTGTGAGGGACCCTCATGCTGAGTGGTACTGATGCTAGGAGAGATCTCTGAGCTCAGCTGGGTTATAATAGCGGTCCACATGTCCTACCCACCCCGGAGGAAAGTCTCACCCCTGCCACAGTGGGTCTCTGGGCAGGGACTGGAAGTCCGCTAGAGCTGCCACTGACCCGTGACCAGTGGCCTGGAAGGTGATGTGGAGGGAGGAGTGTTGAATTTCTTAGAAATGTCCACGAGGGGTTGTGGACCCAGGGAATGGCTACCTGCCAGCTGCATCTCTCAAGAGTGGAGTCCAGCAACAAACCCTGGCTTCCCAGCAGAACCTGGACACATCCTCCTTGGATGCTGAAGGGCTGTTCTCTCTAGGCTGAGGCCACTGGGCCGATGCCCACCTCTTCTCTCCCTTCCTGTCTGGCTTCTAGGCTGCCAGAAAGCTGGCTGCAGCCACTGGCCAGCGATGCCTCCCTTTGTCTATGGATGTCCGAGATCCCCCAGCCATCGTGGCTGCCGTGGACCAGGCACTGAAGGAGTTTGGAAAAATCGACATTCTCATAAACTGTGAGTCACCGTTAAGCTAGGCCAGGGGTTTTCTGATGAGTCAGCGATACTAGACCTTCCTTCTTGGAAGTCCCAGAACTTTTATCCCGGGCTCCGGGCCACTGTCTTGGCCCAACTCTGTTCCTTCCAAGTCATTTCAGTGTGAACTTGGCTGAATCAGAGTCAGAGGCGATCTCAAGCCTCCTTCCCTGTCCAGCTTGTGCCATCCTGAAGTCTGTATGCTCTAACTGCCCAGGGCTCCTGCACCATCCCTGTCTCGTCTGCTTGCATCCTGCAGGTGCAGCCGGAAACTTCCTGTGCCCAGCCAGCTCATTGTCCTTCAATGCCTTCAAGACTGTGATGGACATCGATACCTTGGGCACATTCAATGTGTCTCACGTGATCTACAAGAAGTTCTTCCGGGTGAGTGTTCTCTGGTTGGGACCTCCCCTCTTCTGGTGGTCTGCTCGCTGACAAGCGCCCCCCTCACACCCCCTTACCCCCTGTGTCCACCATGTGTTGCAGGACCATGGAGGAGTAATCGTGAACATCACCGCAACCCTGGGTACCCGGGGGCAGGTGCTCCAAGTGCACGCAGGCTCTGCCAAGGCGGCCGTGGGTATGGCACCCCGTCTGGTCTGCTCTCCTGGGTGCCTTAGGGTCCCTCTTCTGCCTGTCCCTGGAGGCCAACAGTGTCTGAGTGGGCAGTGGAGAGGCCCAGCTCTGGCCCTGAGTCCCCGCTTCAACCCAGGCCACCCCAGAAGTCCAAGCAGCCCTGCATTCTCCCTCATGCCTGCCTTCCTTCCATGCAGATGCAATGACGCGGCACTTGGCTGTGGAGTGGGGTCCACAGAACATCCGAGTCAACAGCCTTGCCCCCGGCCCTATCAGTGGCACGGAGGGCATCCGGCGGCTAGGTAAGGCTCTCAGGAAGCCCAGGCCCTCTTGGATGCTCTCCTAGGTACCGGCTCCACAGTGCCTCCCTGGGCTCCCTCTCACCTGGCTGGGACAAGTGCCAAATTTTCATGACTCCCTGGGGCTGGCAAGGAGCCATTTGTGGTTAGCACACAGCTGCAATGGACTAAGGATTAACCAGACTTGGGAAGCCGCTCCCTGGAGGTCGAGGCCACAGGGCTACTGACCTTGATGTTTGAGTCAGAACCAAAGCGGGGCTTCCATTGAAGCTTCCAGAACCTTGGCAGGGTGTCCATCAAAAAGCCCTATGCTGGTTCTTTGGCAGTGTTACTCGGTACCTGGCCTGTCCCCGCTCTGCGAGGATGGTGCTAATAGTGCCCACAACGTTCTCGGATGTGGTTTAGAGAAGGCTGGGCCGGGGAGGGTGGAGGGCCTTGAGATCCTGTGGCTCACAGGGTTTGACCTCCCAGGTGGTCCCCACACCAGCAAGATCCTGGCCAGCCCCCTGCAGAGGCTGGGGAACAAGACGGAGATCGCCCACAGTGTACTCTACCTGGCCAGCCCTTTGGCATCCTACGTGACAGGGGCCTTGCTGGTGGTTGATGGCGGGGCGTGGCTGACGTTCCCTAATGACTTGAAGCTGCTGGCGGATTTTGCATCCTTCTCTGCTAAGCTCTAGGTGATGTGCCACTCCCACCTTCTGGGTGTCATTTGTGTTCATGGCCCTTTCCCAAGGCCCCACCCTGTGGGCTTTTGGTCACTGTTTGGGCCCTGATACGTTTTCACTCAATTCCTTGGGCATCTTTCTAGACATGTTCTTGGGCATGTTTGGGCTTCCACTACTCCAACAGACCAGGCCATGTGTAGGTCAAGCTGGGGAGGGGTCTTCTTGGGTGGTATTGGGAGGGGGCCCAGCCCAATGAAGCTCTACCCCAGATCTCAGGGCCTTTCTGCAAACCAGGGTGGGCATGGCTTGCCTGGCAGACGGGAATTCTCTCTCTCCCTGGGAGTGCCCCTCGGTGACCCTCTCCAGAGGCCTGAGGGCTGTCTGAGCCCATGCAAGGGTGCCATTGCTCTCTGCCTCCCCCCCTCCCCCAGTCCCAGTGGTGTAGCTGGTCCATGAAGCCTGCTTATCCTGGTTCTCTGAGCAGCAGCTTCCTCTGAGGAAGGCTGAGGCCCAACCCATGCCTCGGAACACTTATGCTCATCAAACCTCCTGGGTCACAATCACAGGGTGGTGGTAGAATGTCCTAGACTTTGGCTGTTTCCTGTCCCACCTGAGGGGGTGTGTATGGTGAAGGGATAGCCCAGGCGTTCACGGTTCAGTCACACTGTGAGGCCAAGTTTGGAGCAGGCTTCTGCGATGACCCCCATCATCCTTCCTGGAGACGGGTTTGTGAGCACAGTGATGTTGAGAAGCCCCTCTTCTGAGGCCCTCTGTGCTTTGGTTGCCATCAGCCATGTTCTGAAGTGCCCGTGAGCGACCAGGCAGCTGGAGGTGGGGGTGGGGGGAAGTCTGGGCTGGGAAACCATCCACTGGGGTGAGGAGCACTCATCTAGGGGAGTTCTGGGAGGGCAGAAGGGGACCGCTGGTGTCTGCCCCCCAGGGGATACACAAGGCTTAGCTTTAGCTGTCCACTGCTGTCTCCCGGCCACTTGTGGGTGCTGCCCAGATGGCAGATACAGTTTCCTAGGCTGTGCAGGAGGTGGGCCCTGGTGCGCTTCAGTACTCTGTGACCTTGGTGTCTGCTGGCATTTCTGACAGGAGCTGGACAGCTGAAGCGAAGAAGGCATTCTGAAGGGGAGGCTGGTTCACAACCCACTCTTGGATTCCTGGGACCTGCCTCTCACCCAGCTGAGAACTCCAAACCAACCACCCCAGCAGAGCAGCTGAAGCAGAGACTCACCCCTCCTCTGAGGGCCATTCTGTGTTCCCATCCCCTTCCCATGGCCCATCTCCTGTGCATGGGCAGGAGTGACCAGGCAGTGAGCCCAGCCTGATGACCCGCCCGCACCACACAGATATCTGCCAACGGGTGATTGGCATTCCAGAGCTCCCTCAAGAGTGGAGATGCAGACCAGTTGCTGGGGTACATCCCTCCCTTCTGACCTAGGGTTAGGGGCTATCCTGCTCTGCCTAGTCCCAGCCTGGGCTGGCCGCCTCCTGCCTGTTTCCTGTCCCATCTGAGGAGGTGTGTATGTGAAGGCATAGCCCAGGAGTTCACAGTTCAGTTCACAGTTCAGTGACACTGTGAAGCCAAGTTTGGAGCAGGCTTCTGGGATGACCGCCCCCACCATCCTTGCCTCAAGGTTCAAGCCCCTCAGAACTGTAGGTCAGCCCTCTGGTTAGGCACACACAGTTCTATCCTTCCTTGTTGGTACACCAATTTGTATAAGCACAGATCCTAGAGCTTTGCCAGAAAATACATTTCCTTAAAGAATAATATTTTTTATTGTAAAACATCTATTCATTGGATTTTGCAAAATTTTTTAGAAGGAAAAGGAAGATACTTGAAAAGAATCACTGTGATCCGGTCATTTAGTGTTTCCTTCCTATCTTTTTCCTGTGAAGAGTTTAGAAAATGCTTCCTATCTAATGCCTGAACCCCCTGCAAGGTCTCCATTTGCTCTTGGTCGGTTCCTACTGCCATTAGGGGGCTGAGTGTGAGCTCTGTGCCCCAGAAGACCATGCTCACTTGTCCCTTGTTCAAGTCCCTTCATTCTATGAAAGGAGACCACCGCTCCTCAACATGTGCAAGGGAGTGGCAGGGAAACCCCATGGCCATCCCACCCGGGAGGCCACCTGGCAGAGGGAGCACCTTTTGCTATTTAAAGGTGCTCCCTGTTGTCAGGGAGACCAAAATGTGTTGCATCGAGTTCACCAGCAAGACAGAATGGGCCCTCACTGGTTTGGCTTAGTGGATAGAGCGTCGGCCTACGGACTGAAGGGTCCCAGTTCGATTCCAGTCAAGGGCACATACCCGGGTTGCGGGCTCTATCCCCAGACGTATAGGAGGCAGCCAATCAATGTTTCTCTCTCATTGTTGATTCTTTCTTCCCTCTCCCTCTCTGAAATCAATAAAAATATATTTTAAAAAAAGACAGAGGGGTCCTTATGATACTGCTGGGGGGACAAGACAAAAGAGTGAAAGCAGCTACTGGGGAGACCTGGCCAGTGAGAGGCAGAGGCAATCCTGAGGACCCCTCTCCCTATGCCAGCAAGCCTGGGCCTGCTGTCCTTCCTGAAGAGTAGGCCCCAGGGATGGCCTGAGGGGGAGGGTGTCCCACCATGGATGACGAGGCTCTGCTGCTTTTGAAGGTTGGGGTGCACTATTGAGGTGCAAGTTCCAGGGGCAAGCCTTTTATTACTGTACTAGAGGTCGCACAAAAAGACTCGTGCAATAGGCCTTCCCTTCCCCTGGCTGCCGGCACTGGTTTTCCTCTGGCACCAGGACCCAGGCCTTTGCTCAGGCCAGAGCCGCCTTCAAGCCTTCGCTGCCCTGCCCGGCCACCCTGGGTCGGGTTGCACACAGACGCCCACCGCTCCAGGTTGCAGATAGCAGGCCCAGATGGTGGCAGGGCAGGCGGGATGGCGCTGTCCTGCCCCACCAACCCAGGTGGCAAATAGCAGGCCCAGATGGCGGTGGGGCAGGCGGGATGGCGCTGTCCCACCCTGCCTGCAGTATGCAAATTAGCCGCCATCTTTGTTGGCAGTTAATTTGCATATCGTGCTGATTAGCCAATGGGAGGTGTAGCGAAGGTATGGTCAATTACCATGTTTGTCTATTATTAGATAGGATTAGGGTGCTCCAACAACAGAACCAATAGGATGTATATAGATATATATGGAATTTATTAGAAGGATTAAATAGGAGGTCAAGAGATCCCATGATTTGCAAGCTGGAGACTCAGGAGAGCCAATGGTGTAATTCAGTCAGCGTCAAAGGCCTAAGAACTAGGAGCTCTGATGGCCAAGGGCAGAAGAGAGAATTCTGCCATCAGTGGATTGGATGAGGTGATGCCACCCACATTGGTGAGGGTGGATCTTCTCTCAGTCTACTGTGCTAATCTCTTCTAGAGACACCCAACTATCTGGGCATCCCTTAGTGCAGTCAAGTTGACACATAACATTAATCATCACAGGTGCATACAGTAAAGTCTGTCTCCACACTCCATCTCCTGCACATGCTGGTCAGTTTGGTTATGAGAAATCAGCCTCTGGAGTAGTCTACCAGCCCAGGCTGTCATCCTGTAGGTATGGGATGACCACTGGGGGCTCGTGGGTCACGAGCATGTCCAGCAGGCTTCACCCGCTGGGTGGTGAGGCTGGTGGGCCCCAGGTGCAAGCTGGCGAGGAGGGCCAGGTGCACAGGGTGTGGCATCAGTCCCAGCAGTGGCACTTGGGCTCAGTGGCAACTGGCAAAGAACTAGGTTATCCCCTTTCACATTCATCTCAAAAATGCCCCTAGAAAATGCCAGGGTTTCTGAAAAGAAGGATAATTGTTTTATATGTGAACCCTAGTCAGAGTTTTCTTCAACCTTAGCCTTGGAAGCTGGTTTACAGCCCTGCCACTTGGCTCCCCCTTCGATGGGGTGAGGGTGTTTATCACCCTTTCAAAACTATACATAAAACATCAGCCAAGGCAGAGGACTGCCCCCCACAAAGAAGCTCCCACTTGGGGTACGGCCCTGCAGCCCTTTTTCCGTATCTTCATCTTCTCAGGGAGCAGATGGACATGTTGGAAAGTAGAAGGAAGGGAGGAAGGGGGAGAGACAGAGAAAGAGAAACATCGATGCGAGATACATCAACAAGTTGCCCCCTACACGGTTGGGGATCGAACCTGAAACCCAGGCACGTGCCCCTGGCCAGGACTGCCCCCCACAAAGAAGCTGTATTTGTTGAATGAATAAGTGAACGGCCCACTATGTTGTTGTGAATCACGCAGGTTATTCCTATAATGCTATAGGATGTTGCTATAATGCAATGACTCTCTGGGCTCATTCATCTTTATAGCTACAGAAAGCAAAGAAAATCTTAAAGTTGCCTTAAATAACCAGTGCTAATTTGAGGTCATTTCTCTCTGCTGACTCTTGTTCCCATGGTAACTTGGTTGAATTAGACTGGCTTGCATGTGCTAGCTTTATCCTTCGGGTCATCTCTGGAGGACCTGGAGGCTAGCCACCTAGCACTAATGGTGGTTTCCCAAATGCCACGTTGTTTTCTCAGTTGCTGAGCTGTCATACCCTCCATACCTCCTTCTGTCTTCCTGTCCCCTTTCCTTCTATGTGCACTGAGCCCGTACTTTGCCCAGCACCCTGGCTGGGAACTCAGACAGGACTCTGACCCTCCTGGACTTCCCTGCTTTCTGTCCACACTGAGAGAAGCGGGAAGAGAGACATGAGACATCCCTGAGAACCTCAACAATTTGAGGGTCAGCGGATGTTCCTCTGTCCTCATCCTATGGGTCAGTCAAGTCAAGCCCCACCCTGGGCTGCAAGTTCAGGCGAGCATCTTTTGTTCCCTGGGTCTGCCCAGTGCTTCAGCTAGGCAGCAATGTCCTCTTGAGCAGGGCAGATGGGCTCTCTGGGCTCAGGGCTTCCCATGTTGGGAAGCGGGCTGGGCATGGGCCCCTTGGGCATGTCCCTCGGGATACTTAGGTTGGTTGCTGATGGATGGATGCGGCAGAAACCTATTCCGGCTGTTTAGAGCCAAAGAGGGAATGTATGGGGAAGATCCTGGCTCCAAGGATAGGATGCACTGGAGCTCCAGGATAAAGCTTGGACCCAGGGCTCTGGGGTCCCTTTTTTCTCTCACCCTCACCTGGCCCTGTGAGTCAGCAGCTTCCCCTCTCTGCACATCAGCTGTCTCCATGTCTTGGTCCCATTGCCATGGGTATACCCTGTAATCTAGCTCCTTGAAGAGAGACGCAGAGTTCCTGAAGAAATGTGCACAGTGATTTGGTCTGGGTCAGGTGTCCGGCTCTTGTTCATTAAACCCTGGCCACGGATTGCTCACATCATACAAACATGGCAACTCCCACTATAGTCATGGATTTGATTGGACAAGGGCTGCTTTTAGAAAATGTGTGTTATAGCAGACCATCTAGTGTAGGTCCTAAGTCACACCAAACAAACTCACTAAAGACCAATGTGTAGGCCCTGGCTGGGTAGCTCGGTTGTTTAGAGCAGCGGTCGCCAACTGGTGGTCCACGGACCACAGGTGGTCCGTGTGGTCCGAAAGGTTGGCAACCGCTGGTTTAGAGCATTGTCCCAACGCTAAGGCCGTAGGTTTGATCTCCAGTTAGGGCACATATAAGAATGTGGCTTGTGTAGCTCAGTGGTAGGAGCGTCAAACAGCTCCAAGGGTCGTGTGTTCCATTCCTGGCCAGGGGCACGTGCCTGGGTTTCAGGTTCGATCCCCAACCGTGTAGGGGGCAACTTGTTGATGTATCTCGCATCGATGTTTCTCTTTCTCTGTCTCTCCCCCTTCCTCCCTCCCTTCTACTCTCTTTGAAAATCAATGGAAGCATATCCTCAGGTGAAGATTACCAAAAATAAATAAAATAAAATAAAATAGAAATCCACCAATGAATGCATAAATAAGTGGAACAAAAAATTGATGTTTCTCTCTTTCAATAAATTAAAAAAAAAACACCACACAACTTACGTGTAGCCCCTTAAGCTGATAGTGTGTGTGTGAGTGTGTGTGTGTGTGTGTGTGTGTGTGTGTACTCCTTTTCAGTGATTGGATGAGTCTCAGGTCTCCCTCTCTGGTGAAACCCAAAGGCCACTTGGGAGATGGCAGAGGTTGCCTAAGTCGGATGATCTACACAGGCTTCCCACTTATATCTGGGGCCAGGACTTTGCCCAACTCAGCTCTTCTGTGCTCGGGACCATGGTGGAGACTGGATCCTTCTTTGGACGTCTGTTTTTCTTGCTTATGCCAATGGAACCCTTGAGCGAAACAGCCCCCAAAGACAGGGCATTGCTGCTTTCCTATTTAACACTGGGTTCTGGTTCAGGTCCCTGGAATGAGACCTACATCACCTTGTCAGCAGGCAGAGGTGTATAGGGCTCTTTAGTCTTTACTTACTGGCTATCTCTTGCATTATTTTCTCAGGTGACAAACATAATCAGTATGGATTTCACGAACTGAACTCTCAGAGGATAACATTATCTTCAGGGCTGGGAGCTTTTGGAGTACTCATCACATCCATTAGTCAGAGTATCTCGGTAAGACATTACTTGGCAGGTGTCCGTTGAAGAAGGAATGATAAATACGCAGAACTCAGAATTAACTTTTAACTCTTCCACCCTCACATGTCATTTGGACAATTTTTACACAATGGGAAGAAAATGATATGGATTCGCTCTTGACCTCTTTGGAAAATGTGACCTGAGGCTAAAAAAAGGAAGTTCTGAATCCACATACAAACTTCTCACTGCCCCTCAGTGCGGTTCCCCCAGTTGTGATTTTGGCTGCAGGAGAGATGAGGTGGGTGCAAAAGGTGGGCTATGAAGCGCTCTGGGCACAGTGGGGATTAGAGATGCTGTCTTCACAGGAAGATGGGAGCAGGTGCCAGCAACGGCAGAGTGAAATGGATGGTAAAATAGGAAAATCATCCAAACGTTGATTGAGTCAGGAGGGACTATACTGTGCTGTTCAAACTCATTTTATTTTTACTCTAAGAAATGTACTTTACTAAATTTGAAGGTGAGAAAAAAGCCTAGCCCACTGAATAAAATATCAGTAAACACGAGTGTGGATCTGTGCTCTCAACTGCTGGAGGCTACAGGGGGAGTGTGTGATCTAGATCTATAATTGACTTCTCTTTACAAAATTCGAATCTTGTTTCCAAAATTGTAAAATAAAAATATTTGGCTGGTGCCTGACCAGAGTGGCTCAGGTGGTTGAGCATCGTCCTGGACACTGAAAGGTTGCTGGTTCGATTCCCAGTTCAGAGCACGTACCTGGGTTGCAGGTTCGATCCCCAGTTGAGGCACATCTGGAAGGCAACCCATGGATGTTTCTCTCTCACATTGATGTTTCTCTCTCTCTCTATCCCTTCTTCTCTCTAAGGATGTCCTTAAAGAGGATTAGTGAGGATTAAAGACTATATATATATATATATCCAGCAGTTTTTGTTTATAGCTTGAATATACCTGACGTACAATAAACTGCACATCGAAACCAGTTTGGCTCAGTGGATAGAGCGTCGGCCTGCGGACTGAAAGGTCCCAGGTTCTGATCGATGTTTCTCTCTCATTGATGTTTCTAATTATCTCTCTCCCTTCCTCTCTGTAAAAAGTCAATAAAATATATTAAAAAAAAAGAAAAAAAAGATTAAAAAAATAAAATAAACTGCACTTATGTAAAGTGTATTATTTGATGAATTCTGACATACGTCTTTACCTGTGCAACAATCACAATAAGGAATATCCCATCACCTGCAAACCATTTCCTCCAGTCCCTTGGTAATCCTCCCCCCTGCTTCTCCCTCCCCCTTATCCTCAGGTGACAGTGGGGAAGAACTGGTGAGCCATCCAGGATGACAGCTCAGGTCCTGGGAGGGCAAGACCAGCCAGAAAGGGAGTGGCCATGTGGGAGAAAGAACATCTGGCTGAAAGGTGGGAATAGTAGGAAGAGGTGCTAGGCACTCAGCTGGGTCCAGGACCACTGTTAAAGAATCCCAGCGCAGGCTGTTTGGTGGCGGCGCTCCTTCCTTACCCTGGCCCCTGTCACAGGGCAGTCTCTCTCCTGCTGTCCATCTCCAGGGCCACCAAAGCTGCCCCTGGCCTGCTGCCCCAAACTACCTTGCAGGAGGCTCCCACTTGCCCACTGGCTGGCTCAGCCTTGGCCACTGTGCTCTGGGACACAGGGCTCTCTACATGTACTGATGTCCAGCCCTACGCGGCCCTCGGCGCTCATTGAGAGAAGGGCCTGCCACAGATGTATCTGGAACTGTCCCCTTTGGGAGGAGGGCTTCTTTAGACAGCCTCCCAGAGCCTGCTCCCCAACTCTCTGATCTGGGTTCCTACTATAACTCCACTTTTGACACAAATCATTTTCAAATATTACAATAAAATGGCCGAGAGAGGTGACCTCACAAAAACATGGGGAAAGAACAGATAGTCTGGGGAAAACTGGCTCAGTGCGAAAAATAAAGTCAGGTCCCTACCTTACATCACACCGAAACAGAAAAACTCCAAGTGGATTCAAGTCATAGTGTAAAAGGGAAAACTATACATTCAGCAATCCTTTTTAAAAAATATTTTTATTGATTTCAGAGAGGAAGGGAGAAGAAGAGAAAGATAGAAACATCAATGAGAGAGGATCATCGAGCAACTGCCTCCTGCACACCCCCTACTGGGGATCAAGCCCACAACCTGGGCATGTGCCCTAAGTGGCAATTGAACCGTGACCTCCTGGTTCATAGGTAGAGATGCTCAACCACTGAGCCACCCTGACTGGGCCAGCAGTCTCTTCATGGGACTATGAAAGCCAGCGCTGCAGGAACATCCCTTTCCTTTCTCTTCTTGGACCTCTGAACCTCTCCAACCTGTTTCCTCATGAACCTGTGCATTGGAAGGTACGGAAGTGGAAGTGCTATATTAGTAATGTGAATCCCCATACTCTGCTAGGATCAGAGTTAATTTTTACTCTGATTGGTGTCAAATGCTATCTTAATTCATTCCCTTGAGTACCAATGTGGTTCAGCATCTTTTTTTGTGTTTTCTAGCCACTTGAGTTTCCTTCTCCAGAACTGCTTATTCTATTCATTGCTCATTTTTTTTAAGGGGTAGCTGTTATTTTACTGTTTTGTTTTTTTTAGGACTTCTTTGTGTATTCTAGAAATGAATCCTTTATTAGTTATATCTGTTCTAAATCTCTTCCAAGTTGCTATGCACTGAATTGTGCCTCCCAAATTCATTAGTTGAAGCTCTAACCCCCAATTCAATGGTATTTGGAAATTGAACTTTTGGGAGGTAATTAAGGGTTAGATGAGGTCATGTGTTGGGGCCCCAATGATGAGATTAGCGGCTTTATAAGAAGAGGAAGTGAGAGAAATGGCTCTCTCCCAGGTGAGGATACACCTAGAAGGAAGCCCTCACTAGCCAAGAAGAAAGCTCTCAACAGGCAGGAATTTGCTGCCATCTTGATCTTGGACTTCTCAGCTTCCAGAATTGTGAAAAGTAAATGTCTGTTGTTTAAGCCACCCAGTGCATGGTATTTGGTTATAGCAGCATAAACAGACTAACACACTAGTCTATGATGTGTCTTTTGTCAAACAGAAGGCCAATTAAAAAAATATTATTTTTTTCTAAAATAAAATTTACATACAGTAAAATTTACCCTTTGTAGTGAGCAATTCTGTGAGTTTTGGAAAACACATACAATATAGAACTACCATTACAATCAAGGTATAGAACACTTTTTTCACTCCAACAAATTCCCCTGTCCTCCAGTCCCCACTGGTCTGATTTTTGTCCCTATACTTTTGGAAGTATTTAAATTTGAATCATTCTTTTCTTTAATAGTTTGCAATTTTTACTCTTGTGTAAGAAATTTCCCTGATCCAAGGTTCTAAGTATATTTTTCAATGTCTTCTAAAAGTTTTTCTTTCCAACTTTATGCTTTTGATTACTCTGTAATTATTTTTGCATCTGATGTGATAAAGGGATCTAGTTATGAGGTTTCTGTATTAATGAATGGCACCAGCTATGGAACAATCCATCCTTTCCTTAGGATTAGCAAAGCCATCAAGGATAAAACTATTGGGTTGACCACTCAAAATTAAAGATTTCTGCCCTAGCCGTTTGGCTCAGTGGATAGAGTGTCGGCCTGCGGACTGAAAGGTCCCAGGTTTGATTCCAGCCAAGGACACATGCCCGGGTTGCAGGCTTGATCCCCAGTAGGGGCCGTGCAGAAGGCAGCCAATCAATGATTCTCTCTCATCATTGATGTTTCTAAGTCTTCCTCCCTCTCCCTTCCTCTCTTAAATCAATAAAGAAATATATTTTTAAAAATTAAAGATTTCTGTTTAATTTTCCAACAGAGTTCATGAAGGGGTCACAGGCAGGGAGAAGATATTTACAACATCAAAAACTGATAAGGGATTTTTTTGGTTAATCCTCACCAGAGGATATTTTTTCCATTGATTTTTATAGAGAGTGGAAGGGAGGGGCGGGGAGATAGAGAGATATCTATGTGAGAAAGACACATCAAGTGGAGTGGTTGCCTCCCAAAGGCAGGGATCAAACCTACAACCCTGATATGTATCCTTGATCAGGAATCAACCTGGGACCCTTCAGTGCCAGGGCTGATGGTCTAACCACTGAGCAACCGGCCAGGGCTGATGAGGGATTTTATCTGAAGAAAAAGTCAGAGAATCAAATAAAATAATAAGCAAGTTCTACTGAAGTATGGTAGCAATCATCTCAGGTAGAAACTATAGTTTAACTTTAACCCTGCTGTTTGGCTTCTGTACTTACTTGCTTTGTTTAACAATAGAAAAGTTACTTTGATTTTCTGAATTGTATAAATCATCCCATTCGATTGAATACCTTATTGATTGTAATGTGAATACCCCATTGATTGTAATGTGAATACCCTATTGATTGTGATCTTACTTACTGGTTATCGAAGCACATTCTTCTGTACCTGGGAACCAGGACAGCACAATTATCCAAAGACCTGAGGGTTCCAGATAATGTTTCCCTGTCAACTCAGTGGTCCAAAGACCCAAAACTATAATTAATCTTTGTAGATAACTAATCGGCTCAATCTCGCTTCTGTTACTGCTTTGTGCAAACCAGGGTCCTCATTCCAAACCCTGGGATGTAATCAATACCTTTGTGATTTTTGCCTATATAAATCTGGTGTTGCGGCCATCTTATCACTGCGAGATTTGGGAGAGCAAAATGCCCCCTCATAGTCCCGGATTGCAATAAATGTGACTCTTTAATTCAACTTCTTGAGGCGTCCTTCTGTGATTCGCGGGGTACATTATAACACTACTACTGGGCAATTCACAGATATAAGATTCAAGTTGGCCAAATACAGTAAGAAACATTAGCATTCAGTGAAGTTCGAATAAGAGAAGATGAACCCTAGCTGGTTTAGCACAGTGGATAGAGTGTTGCCCTGTGGACTGAAGAGTTCCAGGTTTGATTCCAATCAAGGGCACATGACAGGGTTTGGGGCTGGATCCCCAGTAGGGGGCATGCAGGAGGCAGCTGATCAATGACTCTCTCTCATCATTGATGTTTCTATCTCTCTCTCCCTTTCCCTTCCTCTCTGAAATCACTAAAAATATATTTAAATATATACATATATTTTTTAAAAAGAGAAGATGAGATAACATTTTAAGTTGTCAGGCTAGAAATCATATGTAATGTTTACTATAATTTTGGGTATTTCCTCTTTATTTAAAAATATGTGCATTAAAAAAAATGGATTTGTAACGAAATTGAGCTTTTCCTATATCCCTCCCCCTCCTTTTGTCAGTGGCCAGATCTCACCCAGATGATGGAGAGGCCCTACTTCAACTAAGGTTTCCTGACCCACTTTCCTCCACTCCCCTGGTAGGTCCCACAGGGCTGTGCCACACAGCCAGGAATCTGCTGAATCACCTTCCTATTTTTCTCCACAGGCCAAAAGTCACCAGGGAAGAGGGATCAGGAGACCTACCTGCTTAGAGAGTTCCAAAGAAATGTTTATCCCAAGTAACTTCAAAAGAAAACATTCACAGAGGGAGATTTCCACAGACATTCGCTCAGACCCCAAAACCAACAGATGTGAGCTGCACCCCATCCTCCCTTCCTCTTCTGTGTACCTGACACCTGGTTGAATTAAATCGTGCATAGGAGGAGTCAGTCAAAATGGCAAGAGGGGTTGTGTGTACTGAGCTGGTTCATTTCATCTGGACCAATAAAAATGTCCGTAGGCCACAAAGGGGACACTTGAGGTCTGAATGACTGACCCAGAATTGTCACTTTTAATGTTTCACACACAGAGCCTCTTGAATTGGTCCAAGCTCACCATGCTGGGGTTCCATTTTGGCACATCAGCCAGCCTAGGAATGCCAAATTTTGGGACATTTTCAGCAGGAGGAATGCCTATTTCCCCAGGATGCAGCTCTGATATATATTTTTTTCACCTCACCCACATTAACCCTCTTATTTAGAAAGGCTGACACATCACTATAACTACCTCGGAAAACTGTATTTGGCCAAAGGCATCAGTCCTATTTCAAATTCTTGCCAAAACTGGAGATATTTTTTCTCTGAACACAGAATCTTCCTGAGTAGAGCATACAGCTCTTTTTTTAAAAAATTAACTTCACTTTGATTTTTAAAAAAATATATATTTTATTGATTTTTTACAGAGAGGAAGGGAGAGGGATAGAGAGTTAGAAACATCGATGAGAGAGAAACATCGATCAGCTGCCTCCTGCACACCCCCTACTGGAGATGTGCCCGCAACCAAGGTACATGCCCTTGACCAGAATCGAACCGGGACCCTTCAGTCCGCAGGCTGACGCTCTATCCAGTGAGCCAAACCAGTTAGGGCGAGCACACAGCTCTTAAAAAGAAATTGAGAATATAGTTGGGGAGGGTGGAATTCCTTGCTTTTCTTTTTCCAAGGCCAACCTCACAAAATCCCGTACCATGTGCCCTGGGATTTTTGTCATGGATGATGACTCAGTTAATTAACACTGTACACTTGGAAACAGAGGTTCAGTTTCCTTTGGTTCTTGCCAAAGCTGCTTATGAAACATATCTGGTTTGGGTGCCCACAGCGTTTAAAAATACCATTTCATACACTCCCTCGATACATTTAGTTACAGGCTAAATTTAGCACCTCGCCTGGGGCCCGGCAGCTCACCTGCTTCTAACTAGCATGTCTCCACTTTCATGCCTGCTGCAGGGTACTCATGTTCCTGTCTGTCGTCCCGTGTCCTCACTGATGAAAGCGACAGCTCGAGAAACAGATGCTAGTTGTCAAAGACAGCCGCGGTGCTGGGAAGGCCTGACTGCAGACTGGCGATCAACTCTACATCCTGTGAAAAACACTTTTCATAGGCTTAAAAAAGATCTGTGTTTAACCACTTGTGCCTTCCGTTACAAGTGAAAATACACAGCATTTCCCGGGCTCTCCAGCCCTTGGGACGGGACCGCGCGGACCAGCCCCTGCCTCTGCGAACCTCTGTGCCCACCTCTGTGCACGCCTGCGACCTCTTTCCGCTGCAGAGCGGGTGCGTGCGGGCTGCCGAAGGAGCCGGGCGGCCACAGCGAGCGCAGGTGCGCCGGTAGGCGGTACCATGCGGGGGCTGCGCTCAGTGCCGCGCGCATTACCCCTCCCATTAGGATCGTGTTCTTTGCTTATCCATGTGTGAGGGCGCTTTACGCTCCGGGAGGACTCAGGCCCTGTGTGACAGGTGCACTTTCGGTTTTCCGCTCTCTTCTCGGCGCAGTTTATTCATCCGCACCGTGCGTGGGTCGGCCGTCCCCGCACCCCCAGGCGGTGACATCAAGTACGCGTTTGCAGCCTCCGAAGACAGCCTCTTCCTGAGTCCGAGGGCCGGGATTCAGGCTGGGGCCGGCAAAGAACAGGAGCATAAGCGCCCACCCACCGGGTGCTGACTATCGCACACACACCGCTCCGCTATCCTGCTGCCCACCGCCCGCCTTTTATAGCCAGTCGGTGGGGGGCGGGGCCGGGCCGCGCCGGGGCGTGCTTACGTAAGGCCGGCAGAGGGCGGGGCAAGGGCGGCGGCGTTCGCTTGGGTACCTCGGGCGTCTCATCCTACCTCCTCACCCTCCTCGGCGTCCTCCTCCGCGTCCTCTCGGTCGGCCTCCTCGGCCCCTCGGCCTCACGCCGCCCCGCGTCCTCCTCCGCGCCCTCCCTGCGCCTGCCGCCATGGGCCGTCATCCGCCGCGCCGCGGGGCCGAGGGCAGCTGAAGCGCGGCGCCAACATGGGCGAGGGCGGAGCAGGGCCCGAGCGCCAGCCGGAGCAGCCCGGGAGCCCCGCGCGCGCACGCCCGCGCCGCCGCGGGGATGCCCGCGCCCGCCGCCGCGCCCTGAGCGCCTTTGTCTGCCGCCCGCACCGCCCGCCTCACTATTGGTCTCCCGGGCCCGCGCCGCGGCCCGAGTCGCGTCCATGAAGATGGAGCCGGGCCGGTCGGCCTCCCCAACGGGCGGCCCGGGCCCAGACCCGGAGCCCGGCGGACCCGACTGGCCGGGGGCCGCCCCTACGCCCGCCGACCCCGCCCCGCGCCCTGGGGCTGGGCCCGCGGGACCCTGCCGGCTTGAGCGCCGATCGGGCTCTGGGAGCCTCCTACCTGCTGCCGGAGTCAGGGCGCCGATCCCCGATCCCGGCCCCCGACCCCGAACCCCGACCGGCAGCTGACAGAACTTGGACCAATTATTTTTCCTGGACGAAGAATTCGGAAGGACTAAAGGCTCCCAAAAGTTGTCCGGAGAGCGCGTCTCTGGCGCGCGCAGGATTTGAGCGACAGCCACCACCGGAGGGGCGAGGTCGACTTCTTCCTTCTTTGCCCTCGGCTCGGTGGGCGAGTTGGACGCTGGAGGTGGGTCCCGTGGACACGCACCTGCCCTCGGACTTAAGCGGACCCGCTCCCTCACGAGCGAGCCTGCGGGGTGTGCGGAGGACGGCCCTCGCCTGCGAACCGTGTTCGATGCCCTGGACGGGGATGGGGGACGGCTTCGTCCGCATGGAGGACTTCGTCCAGTTCGCCACGGTCTACGGGGCTGAGCAGGTAACTCGGCGAGCGCGTCCGGGCCCCAGCGTGGGAGCCTGGGCCTGGGCGCCTCCTCCGGGCCGACACGGTCCTCGGTGGTCGGGAAATTGCACGGTTAGGACCAATGGTCCCGCACGTTCTTTTTATTCGCTTCTGCCCTTACTTTTGGTTGAATTTTATTAAAGCTTCTTTTCCTCCTTTGAAGAGGTTCTATTCTAGGGAGTCAGATTCTTTCGCTGCGTCCCCCTTCTACCCACCACCCTACCCCCGCCCCCTCTCCCGCGCCACACGAGCTGGGTCTTTCCTAAACCGAGGGGAGTTAGGTTCCTGGCATGAGGACAGGCCCAGCTGCCTGATGGAAGAGCTCCCTGAATGAAGAGGTGCCTGGCGGTTCCTCCCACCGAGGGCCCAGGTCAGGTTTGGCTGAAGTAAGTCATTCCTTCAGATCTCAAAGGCCAGGCTGCGCTTGGCTACTTACGATCATGCGAAGAGACACCGTTTTGGCATTATGTTCTAGGTAGAACTCATCTTTTATTGTCTGGGAGACAGTGCACATTTTTTTTTTTTTTTTTTTTTTTTTTTTAGAGAAGAGGAGAGAGGAAAACATCCACTTACTGTTTTCCCACTTATTTATGCATTCATTGGTTGGTTGATGCTTGTATGTGCCCAGACCTGGGCTGGAACTCATAACTTTGGTGTATTGGGAGGATGCTCTAACCAACTGAACTATCCCTCCAGGGCTGGTGAATACAAACTTGAGCAGCACTCCATCAGGGCCACCTCCACTTTTGCAGGAGATGTGAGATGTGTAGACAGGCAGCAGTGGGAATGCACAGTGCAGGGTGGCACAGGTACCAACCACGCAGTCTCTAAGGGCTGAGCTGCTCTGGGAGAGCAGCCCTTCCCCTCTGTCTCAGCACTCATGGAAGTTCCAGGTGACTACAGCACGGCTGTGTGTGTCCTGGTAATAACTGGGTAGACAGCAAATAGGTTACTGGTGTGCACTTTTCAATATTTCACTTAGTAGTAAGAAATCCCTAAAATGCTGATCTTCTAGTTTTGTATTTTATTGACTTCTCAACACATGCAGACATTTGTTAAGTGGGTGTTCAAGTGCATATGCATGGTGAAGCCAAGAGATCTTTAAGAAAAGAGGTAAAATTGACATCCTAATATTTTAGGGTGTCAGACACAGCATTAAAAACCTTTATGGCCCTGGCTGGGTAGCTCCGTTGGTTGGAGCATGGACCCCATACGCCAAGGTTGTGGGGTTTGATTTGGTCAGGGCACAACCAAGGAATCCATGAGTAAGTGGAACTGCAGGTCAATGTTTCCCCTCCCTCCCTCCCGTCCTCCCTCCCTCCTTTCGTCTCTTTCTTTAAAAGTCAATACATAAATAAAATTTTAAAAATAAAGAAATTTTTAAAAAGGAACCTTGATAAGAGGTCCATGCTCCCTCCCACCCTCCCATTTGTCCCTTGAGCCCAGGAAGAAGTGCATGCTTCTGTGGGCATCAGTGTACTGCTTTTGTTTAGCTCTTAGTTGGAAGACATTGCTCAGATGCGTCTCCTATGTCCTAGTCCAGTGGTCGGCAAACTCATTAGTCAACAGAGCCAAATATCAACAGTACAACGATTGAAATTTCTTTTGAGAGCCAAATTTTTTAAACTTAAACTATATAGGTAGGTACATTGTTATTAACTTAAGTAGGGTACTCCTAAGGTTTAGGAAGAGCAACACTCAAGGGGCCAAAGAGCCGCATGTGGATCGAGAGCCGCAGTTTGCCGACCACGGTCCTAGTCTAATGGGCAGAGAGATATATGGTATAATTTCTTGTATAGTTAGCAGGGATTGTGATTGCTGGTCCAAGTTCTTTTGATACTTTTCCTTCTTGCTCCTGGGTCAGAAAGCACCTTGGGCATCCTTGGTTGTGTTTTGCTAGTGTGATGTGTCTTCTCTCCAAGCACACCCTTTCTCATTACACCAAAGATGTTTAAAAAAATACCACATTTGCTCTCTTTTTTTTTTCTTTTCACCATAACCTGGCTTTGATAAAGTACTTTACAGCTTATATCAGGCTCATTTATGTCTTCACTAGATCATCACCACCTTTCTCTGAAGTAGTAATAGGCTTCATTTCACTTTGCAGGTAAGAAACAGAAGCCCAGAAAGTTTAAATAATTCCCAACACCCCACAAATGAAATTGTCAGTGCTAGAGCAAGGACTAGAACTAGGTCTTTTGACCTATAATCTTCAGATGGCTCTCAACTTCTTAGATTTGGTGTCTCAAAATATTCCCATGAAGTTTCATCTTACTGACTTCCATAAAACCCTTTTCATTTGAGAAACACCTTTTGTTGTGTTGTGACTGTCCTTATTGAACACAGTGGGAAAAACTTTGAGTTGTTATTTGGGGGCTGAACTTTCTTGTAATTTCAAAGTAGAAATGAATCAAAATTCTTTGCTCTGATAGGTCCTGGTGGAATTTTAAATTTGGTGGTAAGGCTTGGGTTTAGTGGGGATAGACGAGTATAAGGAGGCCTGTGGCATTGCCGCTTCTGTCTGCTCTCCCAGACTGCTCAGGAAGAAGCAGTGTTAGACTTGATCTAAGTACCTGGACTTGAGTGAGCTCCCTGGGATGGTGGAGGAGAGCTCCTGTTTTGGAGCAGGTAATTCACAGCGTAATGAAAGGTTGACTTTTGTGTGTGTATAAGTTTTGCTATCCTTTATTATGATTTAGGCTTGCTTTTCCCAAGTCCATTATCAGAGTACATTATAGAGGAGCAAAAAGAAGAAATAGTCTCTGATAGTGACGTAGTTTAGAGAAAAGTGAAGAATTCTACCTCATGATGAATATTTTTAAACTTTTAAGTGAAAAGTCTTGAACATATACAAAAGTAGAGAGAGAAGAAGGCTAGTCTAATGACCCCCCCCCCCAATCTCCCTGCTCCTTAGCCATTGCTCAGTTTCACCAGTCTTGGTTCATCTGTAAACTCTCCACCCCTGAATTATTATTTAAAAAATATTTTTAATATGTTTTTATTGATTTCAGAGAGAGGAAGGGAGAGGGAGAGAGAGATAGAAACATCAGTGATGAGAGAGAATTATCAATCGGCCACCTCCTGCATGCCCCACACTGAGGGTCGAGCCTGCAACCTGGTCATGTGCCCCGGCCAGGAATCGAACTGTGACCTCCTGGTTCATAGGCCAACGCTCAATTGGCTGGGCACCCCTGGATTATTATTTTTGATGCACATATGTGACATATTATTTCATCCATAAATATTTCAGTATATATCTCTAAAAGATAAGAATTCATTTTAAAACATTTCATGATTTTTTTTAAAACCCTAGAAACTATTTAGATAAACTGGATAACAGCAATAAAACCATAAATTTTTGTACTTTCCACCTTGAGATTTCAAAATATTGAGTGCACGAAACTCTTAGGCTGGTCACATTACTGTCCTCATGATAACAAATAGATTATCTTGATTATTTCAAAATTTTCAAAGGTAGCATGTTCAGTATCTTTTATGTAATCTGTTTATGAAAAAACATTTTAAATTATTTAAGTGCTATAGCTGAAATTTTAATATAAGCAGCTAGCTCCCATTTATAATACAGATGGCTTTTGTGTCCCTCTTCAGCAATGTCATGGTGTGTTGGGATCTCATTACCTCATCTGGTGATAGATCAGGTGTGGTGTAATATAACAGTGTTAGCAGGAATCAGCAGAGGAAAGGAGAAAGAAGACTACAGAAGAGCTTTCTCGGTAAAACGGGACTCAGTGCACCCAGGCACTAGTTGTGAACTTGGAATAGGTTTTCTTAAAAATATGTTTTTATTGGTTTCAGAGAGGAAGGGAGAGGGAGAGAGAGAAACATCAATGATGAGAGGGAATCATCGATCAGCTGCCTCCTGCACGCCCCACACTGGAGATCAAGCCCACAACTAGGGCATATGCCCTTGACTGGAATCGAACCTGGGACCCTTCAGTCTGCAGGCCGATGCTCTATCCACTGAGCCAAACCGGCTAGGGCTGGAATAGGTTTTTTTTTTAAACAAGCTTGATCACTTCTCATCAACACAATCCCTTCATACTGAGAGGACTGATGCTTTTATAGTCACCACTAACTCACTGTAAAGCAGAAATTATAGAATAAATTCTAAGAGCATTGTGGAAATGATTGATTTATTTTGGTTTTATTTTGCAAAGGAATTAATTGTAAAGATTATCTTCACATTGTATTATTACCCTAACTTAAGCATTTACATTTTGATAGTCACTGATCCTTTCCAGAGAACCCTACACACCGAAGTACAGAATGAATGCCCTTCAGTAACCTTGTAGGCATTGTCTGTCCTTACTTGCAAAGTAGGCTGCTGAGGGAAGTGTTGATACTCAGGTCTCCTGCTTTTCATTCCTGTACCTCTGCTGGTAGGAGTTGGAAGTCTCTAGGGACATTTGGCTGCACCTTTTGTTTCTTTTGGCTGCACCTTTTAGTTGCTTCAGTTTCCTTTCCAGTTTCTACCCTAGCCTTGAATTTAAGTGTGTGTGAGCATGTCTGTGTGTGTGAGCATGTCTATGTGCATGAGAGAGAATGAGTGCTTGTGTGAGCAGGTCATATGGAAGCTAGTGTGTGTGAGAGAATGAACCTAGTATGTGAGAACAGGTGCATGTGGGAGCTTCTGTTTTGTGTGTGTGTCTGTGTGTGTTTGTATGTGTATCTATCTCTTGGTCTGTATGTCAGATGAATTGGTAAAAGACAGATAATGGTTTTTAAAAAATATATATTTTTATTGATTTCAGAGAGGAAGGGAGAGGGAGAGAGAGATTAGAAACATCAATGGCCCTAACCGGTTTGGCTCAGTGGATAGAGCGTCTGCCTGTGGACTCACGGGTCCCAGGCTCGATTCCAGTCAAGGGCATGTACCTTGGTTGCGGGCACATCCCCAGTGGGGAGTGTGCAGGAGGCAGCTGATCGATGTTTCTCTCTCATCGATGTTTCTGACTCTCTATCCCTCTTCCTTCCTCTCTGTAAAAAATCAATAAAATATATTAAAAAAGAAAAAAAAAGAAAAAAAGAAACATCAATGATGAGAGAGAATCATTGATCGGCTGCCTCCTGCAAACCCCCCACGGGGGATTGAGCCTGAAACCCGGGCATGTGGCCTGACCAAGTATCGAACCGTGACCTCCTGGTTCATGGGTTGACACTCAATCGCTGAGCCACACTGGCTGGGCGAAAATGCCTATAATTCTTTTTTTAAAAATATATTTTTATTGATTTTATATTGATTTCAGAGAGAGAAACATCAATGATAAGAGAGAACCACTGATTGGCTGCCTCCGGAATGCCCCTCCACTGGGGATCAAGCCTACAATCCAGGCATGTTGCCCTTGACTGGAATCAAACCCGGGACCCTTCAGTCCACAGGCTGACGTTCCATCCACTGAGCCAAACCAGCTAGGGCGCCTATAATTCTTGAAGGTTGGCTTCCATTTGGCCATTGTGTTTTCATCAGTATCTAATATGTAACTCTAAGTAATTCCTGGCAGAAAGTGTTACACTTACCCTGTAATTTAAAATGTTCATGAGACTAGTGGATTAGGATAAAGGGATTCAGTATTATAGTTAGTAAAGAAAATACGTTTTTTCAGTAGGTACAATTTTATTTTTCTGTCCTAATATTAACATGCTTGTTTTAGGCAAGTTGGTATTACTCTAGTTACAACTGTGTTCTTGTGTTTTTTATGTTCAAAACCAGAGCTAATATTGAGCCAAGTCTTGTCTATGCTGCTGAAACAGGTGTCTTAGTTTCCTGTCTATAAGCCTCCCACTGGGCAAGCTGATCCTTGAGCCAATAACTGCAGGCCGTGAATGGGTGGTGTGTCCTTTTTTGCAGGGACATTGTGGGCATGGTGTCATGGATGGATGCTCTAAAATATGAGACAAACTGAAGGGCCAAGTAACATTTCAGGATTATTAGCTGTAAATAGAGGAAACACTATCACTGTGCATTATTTTATGTTCTTTTTGCACACATCATCTGTATGTCGATAACTTGAAACTTGCTATTTCTAAAACTTCTAGTTATTTTCTTGAAATTCTAGCTATTTTTCTAAAGACCCATGTCTTCAGAAGGATTTAAGTTTGTTAAATGATCTATTGTACTTTTCCTTTTGTTGGATACTTTTATAAAACTTTTGCTAAAGTGTTAGAGCCTTCTGTGCTCACCTGTAAGTAGACTTGCTGTAGTCAAAAGTGAGCTTGCTGGTTTATATCCCTGTTTTGAGCTAGGGCTCCATGGTATTGGGAGGTTATCACTGTTGTTGTCAGAGGGTTTTATGCTGAACTGTTTTTCATTTAAAATAATTTATTCTGATTTCTCTTTAAGAAAGTTTAATCAATTTAAAGCCTAAAACTCAGGTTATAAATGAAGTGGTACCTGTTGGCTAAGACTGTTGGCTAGGTGGTTTATCTGTTTTGACAAGAGGAATTGTTCAGGATTATAAAGACCTTCATTGCTGTAAATCATTGGACAGTAAACAGAACATTTTACTGTCTCTAGCAATCCATGGACATTCCAAGGGCTTTTTTTTTTTTTTTTTTTTAGATTAAGGTGCCTGCCAGTGAACTGGTTAATTATATTTTAAAAAGTTAAATAGTAATTTAATCTTTACTAATAGATTGCTTGAGCCTCAATACAAATAGGTAAAAATCCACATTGATTAGAGAAATTAGAATTTCCTTTGAAAGCCTATTAAAGTGTCCTTTAAAAACTTCAGCCAGTGAGAACATTTTTCTAAGTTGAAATACAGATGAGGGATGGCTAGAAAGCTGTGAACTGTGGGAGAGATCTAAGCAGAGGGTGGCTAGGTTCCTGGTTCTGCTCAGAGCACTGTTAATGTCTATGGGTTATGTGTACAGTCTGATCCCTGGTCTTCCTGCTTATATCAGTGAAGGCACCTCATATCTTCATCTAGAAGATTCAGGAGGGCATAGCCAGCCTGACCAATGTGTTCTTAGGTAAGATTTTTAAAAACATGAGTCACAGATGAAAGGCCGATATAAAAACTCTTAAAAGTCAAAGGGAAAAAAGACCTAAATCTGATAGGAGAATGGGAAAAGATATGAAGACATTCCACAGAAAAAGATATACAAATAGCCCTTAGACATACAAAAACCACAACAAAACAAAAATGTAACTGCAGAACCAGCTCAAACTGGTCCTATCCTGTTTCCAACAAGACCCAGAACCAAAGTTTAAACCTTGGATACACCATTTGTGAGTAGCACTTGTGAACACTTAACTGCTTCTCCCCACAGAACCAAAGGATTGGAATCTCGCCAGAACTTGAATCCCTTCAGAAGTGAAGGGTCCGTTGTCCAGGAAGATCTGTTGCTGAAACCCCTTAAAATCCTGTCCCAAATCTTGGATCGAAGAAGATAGATTTGAACCTTGCCTCCTCTCTCCTTACCAGTCAACTCACATATAAAGACTTTTCTTAAAAGCTGGTGCCATAGTATTTATTGGCTTTTATGTGCATCAGGCAGTGAACCCTTGCTTGGTAACAAAGATGCTCAGCTACACTCATGATAAGAGAAACACAAATTAAAATCACTGAGATAGCATTTCTCACTTATCATTTTGGCAAAGCATGAACACATGCAGTTGGTCAGGCTCTCGGGAAATAGGCACACTCTCATATTGCTAGTGAGAGTACAAAATGGTACAGTCTTCATTGAGGGGAATTTAGTAGTATCTATATTTGCATTTATCCTTTGACCTAACAGGCCCACTTCTAGGATGTACCTTTATTTATAAATACAAACCACAGGTGCACACGGTTATTCATGGCACTATTATCTGTGATATAAAATATGGAAACAACCCAAAGGCCATCAGGATTAGTGAAGTACATCCACATAACAGAGGACTGTGCAGCTGCAAAAATAAAAGAGCAAGATTCCTGTGAACTGGTAGGGAGTGATTTCTAAGATATATTGGGGGCGGGGGAGAGGACAAATTACCACATAACATGTGGTAAGAAAGAATGGATATTGTATGGTTCCTCTTATAGAAGGCTCCTAGAATAGTCAAATTATAGAGATGGGAAGTAGAATGGTGGTTCCCAGGGGAGGGGAATGGGGAGTTAGTGTTTAATGGGTAGAGCGTCAGTTTGGGAAGATGAAAAAGTCCCGGAGATGGGTAAGAGTGATGGTTGTATGACAATGTGAATGTACTTAATGCTACTGAACTGTATACTTTAAAATGGTTAACTTACTATGATTTTTTTAAAAAAAGATGAGGGATCTGAGGCCCAGAACCCTAAATGATGGACTTCAGCTCAGAGGAAGAGGAATTCACAGGTAGAGTAAGAACCCACACCTTACCAATCCCCAGACTAGGCCTCTATCTCCTTGCCCTTATCCTCCTGGTCATGTAGTCATAATCTTCAACCCATCTGAGGTTTCCATACTCACAGGCTCCAGGGCAGGCCTGGGCCAGCAGGATCTGACTAACAAAAAAAGAAAAAGAAAGAATATGAAATAAGAAAGAAGGGGAGCCCTAGCTGGTTTGGCTCAGTGGATAGAGCGTCGGCCTACGGACTGAAGGGTCCTGGGTTCAGTTCCAGTCAAGGGCACATGCCCTGGTTTCAGGCTTGATCCCCAGTAGGGGGTGTGCAGGAGGCAGCTGATAAATTATTCTCTCTCATCATTGATGTTTCTATCTCTTTCTCCCTCTGCCTTCCTCTCTGAAATCAATTAAAAAAGAAAAAAAGAAGGGGAAATAAGAATATGTACATATTTGCTTCTACAAAAAGAGACCCAGGAAAGAGACTAGAAACTAATTTTAAATAACTTATTCTGGTAGGTGGGGACAAAGGTATAATGGATAAGAGTGAAACCTGAGTATGCCTTTTTTTTTTTTTTTTAAATTCATCTATATTGATTTTTTAGAGAGAGAGAGAAACAAAGATATCAATGCATATTGATGTGAGAGAAACATCGGCCACCCCCTGCATGTGCCCCAACCAGGGATCAGACCCACAACCTAGCTATGCGCCCTGACTGGGGATTGAATCCACAACCTTTTGGTACGGAACAATGCTCCAACTAACTGAGCCATCCGGCCAGGCTGAGTATGCCTTTTTATATAATTTTGACTTTTGAACTATGCAAATATTCTAAATACTCAAAAAATACAATTAAAGCAATAATAATAGAAAAAAAAAAAAAAACAAACCCTAAGCCGGGACTGGTTTGGCTCAGTGGATAGAGCGTCGGCCTGCGGACTGAGGGGTCCCAGGTTCGATTCCGGTCAAGGGCATGTACCTGGGTTGCGGGCACATCCCCAGTAGGAGGTGTGCAGGAGGCAGCTGATTGATGTTTCTCTCTCATCGATGTTTCTAACTCTCTGTCTCTCTCCCTTCCTCTCTGTAAAAAATCAATAAAATAAATTCTTTAATAAAAAAATAAAACATCTCCTCTCTTTAAAAATAAAATAAAATAAATAAAATAAAATAAAATAGAAACAAATGAACCTAGAAGTTATTGGATTAATAAATAATATAACCCTATAGGAATATAATTCAAGTCACATGAACACAGTGCTATGTATACCTTTAGTGGATTATGTTCAAAAGAAAAAAAGAACTACAAAGTAGGTTTGTTGTTGATAGATCAGCAGTAGTAATTTTGAAATTACGTTGGTTATATTTTGGGATAGTGCCAATGAGTAAATATACTGGTTAGTGTTGGGAACCACAGTTCTCTGGGTGAAAGGAGATAAAAATACGGTATGGAAAAGGTGGGAAGAACCTTGTCATCTTGGGATTTAAATTAGAGGTAGCAGTGTGAATACATGCTCAAAAAAAATTCCTAGCTCTGTCTTCTGAGAGGGTGTGGGGGCAATGACATCCTAGTAGCAATGAGTACACCTTGCCCCAGATCTTGGTTGCCAAATATCATTTCCCACTAAAAGAAACAAAGATCCTTGGAGAAATAGTCCAGATTTTGGGCGGACAAAATTCAACGTGAACCTGGATTATTTTGTACCAGAAAGCAAGGAAATGTTCAAAAATTGATGGAGACATGTCGAAACGGGAGCAGCTCAAATGGGTTCCCACTGGGTAAATCTGGGACATTTTGAGCACCAAAAAAAAATAATAATAAAAAAAAATGATGGTATGATAAAGGATACATTGAATTTTAAAGTTCACAGCACATAGTGAGTAAAAATCAGTCCCAGTGATACTCCAAAGGGTGTATTGGGCTCCTTACAGACAAATGCTAGTTACAGTAGAAAGAGTGAAAGATTTAGAGAATCAGTATTTTGCAACCACCAAGGTAATAATTTTTTTTTTTTTTTTAAATAGACTCCTGATTTCGTGAATTTTTTTTATTTTTTTAAATTTTGGATAGTTTTTTTTTTTTTTAAATACATTTTATTGATTTTTTACAGAGAGGAAGGGAGAGAGATAGAGAGTTTGAAACATCGATGAGAGAGAAACATCGATCAGCTGCCTCCTGCACATCTCCTACTGGGGATGTGCCCGCAACCAAGGTACATGCCCTTGACCGGAATCGAACCTGGGACCTTTCAGTCCGCAGGCGAAAGAGTGAAAGATTTAGAGAATCAGTATTTTGGCCACCAAGGTAATAATTGAGTAAGGCAACAATCATCAGTGGTTGGTAAGAAACATTGTGTAAACATTTGCGATTGGGGTGGCGAACAGGATACACAGTCTAAAGTATCATTCTACAGATGATTGATTTCAAAAGGAAAAAGATATCTCTATATTGGAGAAACCTGGTAGACTCTACCTTGACCAGGTGATCAAATTCAGACTCCCCAATAACAGATTATGTGCTTTTGGATGGGATGCCAAACATGTTTAAACTGAGTCACATAATCAGAAAAATATCAGATGAAACCAGACTGTAGGCATTCTACACATCAGCAGCCTGAACTCTTCAAAATGTCACTGTCATAAAAAAGGTTGGTACACTTCTAGTTTGAAGAAGACCAAAGAATTATAACAACTAATTCCTGGCCCTTGATTGGATCCTGGATTAAAAGAAAACAAAACAGCTCTTTTCGCCATGTTTCCGTGCTTGCATATGGTGCTCATGGATGTCCTGGCTGATGCTCTCAAGAGTGTCAACAAAGCCCAAAAGAGGCAAACACCAGGTTCTTATTAGGTCATGCTCCAAAGTCATCATCTGGTTTCTTACTGTAATGATGAAGCATGGTTACATTGGCGAATTTGAAATTATTGATGACCACAGAGCTGGGAAAATTGTGAACCTCACAAGCAGGTTAAGTAAGTGTGGAATAATCAACCTCCGATTTGATGTGCAACTCAAAGATATAGAAAAATGGCCTTAGCCGGTTTGGTTCAGTGGATAGAGCATCGATCTGCAGACTGAAGGGTCCTGGTTCGACTCTGGTCAAGGGCACATGCCCAGGTTGTGGACTCGATCACCAGTAGGGGGTGTGCAGGAGGTAGCAGATCAATGATTCTCTCTCATTGATGTTTCTATCTCTCTCTCCCTCTCCCTTCCTCTCTGAAATCAATAAAAATAAATAAATAAATAAATAAATAAATACTAGAGGCCTGGTGCATGAATTTGTGCACAGGTGGGGTCCCTTGGCTTGGCCATCTCACCCAGTCCCAATTAGGGCTGCTGGCTGGCTGAGGGGAGGGACCATGGGAGGTTGGCAGGAAGCTCCTGCATTGAGCGTCTGCCCCCTGGTGTTCTGTGTGTGTCATAGCTACTGGCCAGTTGTCTGGTTGTAACAGTCACTTAGGATTTTATATATATAGATATGTCCCATCAGTTTGGTTTCATTGTACTGACAGTCTCTGAGGGCATCATGGACCATGAAGAAGCCAGACGAAAATACAGAAGGAAAATCCTGGGATTCTTTTCTTCTTCTTCTTTTTAATTGTTTTATTGCTTAAAGTGGGATTCTTTTTCTAGACATGTAATACATATGTGCAACTAAAATGCCTCAATAGACAAGAAAAAAAGAAAACAAAACTGTAAAGGCTGTTACAGAGATGATTGGGAAAATTTGAATATAGACAATATTTGATAATATCAGTGTTAAATTTCTTTGGTGTCATATGGTATTCTAATTATGGAGGAGGGTGGTCTTTGTTCTTAGGAAATACATGCTAGAAGGATTTAGGGAGGTATCTTGATGTCTGTAGCTTACTTTTTTTAAAAAATATATATATTTTATTGATTTTCTACAGAGAGGAAAGGAGAGGGATAGAGAGTTAGAAACATCAATGAGAGAGAAACATTGATCAGCTGCCTCCTGCACACTCCCTACTGGGGATGTGCCTGCAACCAAGGTACATGCCCTTGACTGGAATCGAACCTGGGACCCTTGAGTCCACAGGCTGATGCTCTATCCACTGAGCCAAACCGGTTAGAGCTGTAGCTAACTTTTATTTTTTATTATTATTATTTTTTTTATTGATTTTTTACAGAGAGGAAGGGAGAGAGATAGAGAGTTAGAAACATCGATGAGAGAGAAACATTGATCAGCTGCCTCCTGCACATCTCCTACTGGGGATGCGCCACAACCCAGGTACATGCCCTTGACCGGAATCGAACCTGGGACCTTTCAGTCCGCAGGCCGACGCTCTATCCACTGAGCAAAACCGGTTTCGGCTGTAGCTTACTTTTAATAGTTCCACAAAAAAAGTCATGTGTAGAAAGAGACATAAAATGTGGAAGGACTTTAATAATTGATGAATCTAGGGGAAGGATATATAGCTGTTTCTTATATTCTTTGAACTTTACATACTTCAAAATAAAAAGGAAAGCCCTAACTGGTTTGGCTCAGTGGATAGAGCATCAGCCTTCGGACTGAAAGGTCCCAGGTTCGATTCCGTTCAAGGGCATGTACCTTGGTTGCGGGCACATCCCCAGTAGTGGTTGTGCAGGAGGCAGCTGATCAGTGTTTCTTGCTCATCGATGTTTCTAACTCTCTATCCCTCTCCCTTCCTCTCTGTAAAAAATCAATGAAATATTTTAAAAAAAATAAAAAGGAAAAACACATATGGGAAGTTCATTGATGATAATCTACACTTTATCTTTTTTTTTTTTTAAAGATATGGGAAGTCCAGTGGTTGTGGCTTAGTGGTTGAGTGTCGATCCATGCACCAAGAGGTCACTGGTTCAATTCCTGGTCAGGGCATGTGCCCAGGTTGCAGGTTCGATTCCCAGTAGAGGGCATGCAGGAGGAAGCTGATTGATGTTTCTATCTCTCTCTAAACATCAGTAAAAACATTAAAAAAAAAGATATGGGAAGATTTTTTAAAAACATTGATCTTAGAGGGAGGGAGAGAGAGAGAAAGAGAGAGAAACATTGGTGTGAGAGAGAACCATCAACCAGTTGCCTGCCTCACAGGCCCCAACCAGGGATTAAACCTGGCACCTTTTGGTATACGGGACAACCAACTGACCAGAGCTACACTTCATCTTGTACTGTACATTTGGTTGTGTGGCTTTTATTAATCTTAAAAACAACCAACAAAAACAAACATAAAACCTCTTTGTCCCAAATAAGTAAAGGAATATTACACATAGGCACACAGGCTTTACTTTTTAACTAAACAACCAATCTAGCATTTGTTGGAGTACACAGGGTGTGAAATGACCCCTCTCTTTGAAATGGGAAATCCAAACTCCTCTTACACTAGGAATGTGATTTAACCATGTTCTTTTCTATCAAGGGATGGTGCTCCATAAGGGATGTAAATATCTTGTTCAACATACAGACTCCTTCAAAAGGAAATTACGAGAGATCTCCCCTCCTATTGACAATTTTCAAATGTGATAAGTCCAGATTTGAGTAAATGTGTGAAAAAGTTTAGAAATGCTTAGGGTACCTAAAAATTAATTTATTGTTTCAGGCTAACTACATTTTCTGCTTTCTGTTTTGGCAGTGGTCAGGTGGATGCTATTGTAGAGTATTGTAGAGTATTTGGGTATATGTGAGGGGATGTTGCATGCAGAAGTTGTGGGGTTTCGTTGTATATTTAGGTATCAACAACGTGCAGTAAAATTAGATTTGTGGTTTGGGTTTGGATTAAGCCACAAATTTACCTGTTCTCACTGTTAGTGACATAGAAAGCATTTAAATTTGGTTATAGATACAGCCTGGGCCAGGTGGGTCAGTTGGTTGGAGCATCGTCTCAAACACCAAAAGGTTTCAGGTTCAATTCCTGGTTGGGGCACTTATGGGAGCCAACCGATTGATGTTTCTCTCACACATTGATGTTTCTCTCTCCCTTCCTCTCTCTCTCAAATCAATAAACATATCCTCCGGTGAGAATAAAAAAATTTGGTTAGATACATACTGTGATGATTAGGAAATTCCTTGTTGAGGTCATTCAAGCCTTAAACTACTGCTTCATAAACTTTTTATTTTAGACTCCTTTATATTTTTATTTTATATATATATATGTTTATTTCAGAGAGGAAGGGAGAGGGAGAGGTAGAAACATCAATGATGAAAGAGAATCACTGATCAGACACCTCCTACACACCCCACACTGGGGATTGAGCCCGCAACCCAGGCATGTACCCCGACTGGAATCCATCCGTGACCTCCTGGTTCATAGGTCAACGCTCAACCACTGAGCCACGCCGGCTGGGCTCCTTTACATTTTTAAATGTTATTGAGTACCAAAGAGCTTTTGTTTATGTGGGTTATATCTATTGATCTTTGCTATATTAGAAAGTAAAACTAAAAAAAAAAAAAATCTAAGTTATTTTTATTAATCTGTTAAAAATAACTCATTACAGCCCTGGCCGGGTAGCTCAGTTGAGTAGAGCATCATTCCAATACACCAAGGTTGCTGGTTCCATTCCTGGTCAGGGCACATACAAGAAGCAATCAACGAATGTACAAATAAGTGGAATAACAAATCACTGTTTCTCTCTCTCTCTCTCTCTCAGATCAATAAATTAAAAACACTAAAAATAAATCATTACATGTTAACATTAATGACTTTTTTATGCAAAATAACTATTTTCTAAAATAGTGAGAAGAGTGGCATTGTTTTACATTTTTGCAAGTCTCTTAAATGTCTGGCTTAATTGAAGAGAGCTGGATTCATTTATTTTTATTTTTATTTTTTTAGATAGGTGTTTTGTTGATTTTTTAGAGAGAGTGGAAGGGAGAGGGATAGAGAAATAGAAACATCGATGAGAAACATCAACATCAATAGGCTGCCTCCTACACACCCCAAGATCAAGCCCACAACCAGGCATGTGCCCTGACCAGGAATTGAACCAGTGACATTTTGGTTCATGAGTCGATGCTCAATTACTGAGTCACATAGGCTGGGTGAGAATGGATTGTTATATCTGCCTCTGCAAGCAATTGTGTCATGTAACCTTTGGAAAACTCCACTGTACATTTGTACATTTGTGGGCGAGTGAGATGAAAGAAAGGAAAGAATGTCTTAGCATGTTACGAAATTGGATACCCCGCTCCCCGGGACACCAGTCTCCCTCAGGATCTCTAGACCACTTGCTGAGAGACTATTTACACCACTGAAGGGACCAAGTTGTCACCTGATCTCTCACACTTGCTCTCATCAGAATCACTTGGAGATCTCCTTAAAACTGCCTTCTGGGCCCTCCGCAGAGTTTCTGATTTATCTGGTTCAGGTGAGGCCTGCTAAGAAGTGTGTTTCTAATTAGTTTCTGGTGATGCTGCTGTTGTTGGTCCTGGTGTGTCACTCAGAGAGCCAGTTTTCTAGAGAATTTTGAAAATGTTGCATCTCCTTAAAGATCCTTCCCCCATCCCCTATCATATTTTATTTTAACATCGCTCTTTCCCTCACTGTGGTATTTATTCTGACACGTTAATTTTATAAATGTTTACTTGGGATCCACTCTGCTGGCTCCTCAGAATGCCTCAGAGCTTCCCTCCGCCCTCCTGCTTTCTGTCTTGGTAGAAAAGTACAGATGAAAAGCCAGGACCCAAACTGGGAAAGCAGCACGCCTTGGCCTGTTCTTTCTGACATGTCTCAGCTACCCTCTAACCTCAGCTTGTTGCACTCTTTTTGGTATTTATTTTAATTTTATATTTTGGTTTAATTTTAATTTTTATCATGTGTATAATTTAAAAAAATCAAATAGTGAGCTACACGTTATATAACAAAGAGTAGTTACACTTTCCTTACTTCCCACTTCCAGATTCCTGGCTGTTTCCTTCTAGTGTTCCCCCTTACCCCCCAGTTTTAGGTAGTTTCTATTGAATTTCTTTGGTAGAACGTACACCCACATATTTCCCTCTGTCTCCTCCATTCTTTCAATACAGTTAATTCTAATCTTGCCTAAATAGACATTCTGTATTTATCTATTTTGATTGTAGATATCTTTCATACCTGTTAGGTGTGCTGTGATTACCTTTCCTTTCTAATGCAGTCTTTGGTTTTTCCATACAACATTATGTTTTTACTTGTTTAGTTTTCTACAGACTAGCAATAGTTCTTTCTAGCCTGTCTGTGGAGTCTCGTTGTTCAGCACACACACTTGGACTTCCATTGTTGTGTATTAGCTCCTTTTGTCACTCAGGGGCTCCTCCCCCACCCCCCACTATGGTCCTCTGGGCCCAGTGTCCTGCTTTGGGTGCATCCCTGGGTGTCTTTTTTTTCTTTCTTTCTTTTTTTTTTAATCTTTAATTTCTTAATTGGTTAAGGTATTACAAATGTGTGCTCATCCCCCCATTAACCCCCAATACCCCCCCCCCCCCCGCCCACTCATGCTCTCATCCCCTGTTGTCTGTCCATTGGTTTGGCTTATATGTGTGCATACAAGTCCTTTGGTTGATCTCTTCCCCTTACCCCCACCCTTCCCCTACTTTCCCTCCGGGGATTGACAGTCTGATCGCTGTTCCTGCATCTCTGGATCTGTCCCTGTTCATCGGTCTATGTTGTTCTCTATATTCCACAAATGAGTGAGATCATGTGGTATTTATCTTTCTCTGACTGGCTTATTTCACTTAGCATAATGCTCTCCAGTTCCATCCATGCTGTTGCAAATTGCAAGAATTCCTTCTTTTTTACCGCAGTGTAGTGTTCCATTGTGTAGATGTACCACAGTTTTTTAATCCACTCATCTGTTGATGGGCACTTAGGCTGTTTCCAAATCTTAGCTGTGGTGAATTGTGCTGCTATGAACATAGGGGTGCATATAGCCTTTCTGATTGGTGTTTCTGGCTTCTTGGATATATTCCTAGAAGTGGGATCACTGGGTCAAATGGGAGTTGCATTTTTAGTTTTTTGAGGAAACTCCATACTGTTCTCCACAGTGGCTGCACCAGTCTGCGTTCCCACCAGCAGTGCAGAAGGGTTCCTTTTTCTCCACATGCTCTCCAACACTTGTTGTTTGTTGACTTGTTGATGATAGCTATTCTGACAGGTGTGAGATGATACCGCATTGTCCTTTTGATTTGCATCTCTTGTATAATTAGTGACTTAGAGCATGTTTTCTTTTTTGATTTATCCTTCTTGTCTAGGTTCCATGTCAGACACTCAACTTGGCTTTTTTTTTTTCCAGGTACGACACCAATGTCCGTTCTGCTTCCTGTGCTTTGCTGGATTGTCTGACACCCCCTCTCTGGACCTTACATTTATGTGCTCTTTGCTCTGAGTTCCACTTGTCCATCCCTGTGCATCTTCCAGAACATTGGGGTTGCATTTTCTCAATGGACTTTCAGGAGAAAGTGGAGAGAAACTCATGTGTTCACCCCACTTAACTGTTTTAAGCTCCTCTCCCTCAACACCCCATCCATGTATCTGTCAGACTAGCTTAGGAATCTGCCTATGCATTTTCCTCACTGCCCTACCATTGTTGTGTGATACCGTACAGCAAGACTTGTTAGTGTCTCAGAACTGGGGGTGGCAGGGCTGGGATTCCGATGCTGCTGCCCCTTTCTATTCTCACTATTCTCACCCAAATGTAATCTGCAGGAAATCTGTATCAACAAATTATTTGGTTTAGCTTTTCTCTTCTTGCATTTTGTGTGTGAAAGTTTTCAACTCAATTTTTTTGTAACTCTGGAATATTTTATTATGTTAATGTAGTATGGTTGCTAGGCATTTATTTCATCCAGTTCTTCTCTACTAGGAGTAATATCACTATATCTCCAACCATACTGGTTACTTTTCACGTACCTAACTTCTAGCAAGACCTAATTTTTGTGCTGGGAACATTGAGGACACTGTCTTGGGCTTTGAAGTTGTAGATATTTTGAAGCTCTTTAGCCAGCCTTTCTTAGCATTTCAGAGCTTTTCTGTGGCATCAGAGTAGGTAATAAAGGGAGGAGGCAGGAGTCCTTGGCTGAGCTTCTGGAAATACCTCATTTTTTCAGCAAGAGCTTCCTGTTACTGGCTCTAAAATATAATCCCTGAAGCTGTAAACTGAGTAACTTCAGGCGTCTCCTTCCCCTGCCCAGTTTGCAGGAGCCTGGTCCTGGGCAGTGCTCTTGTGGGTGCTTGAAGCGCTGGGGAACGGAATGTCTGATGAGCTGCTGTGTATAACAAATCCTTTGAGGAATAGGTGCTGTAGGTGATGGTATTCTGGCCAAGTGTCCTGAATGTCATGTTCTTGTGTATTAAGTTATGTAAGGGCTGTACTTCCATCCATAAAACGGATGTTATATGTAACATTAAAGGAAACAAAAGGGTGTCCTTGGGGCTTTGGAATCAGACAGACCTTGGTTTTGTTTCTAGCTCAGCCACTTCTCATTTGTTCACTCAGCAAATGTGCGTGATGTGTTTATTAAGGTAGGATATGAGAAGTGAGATTAACCCATTTCCTGTCCTTCCTCAAGATATTAAACTCAGAGGGGATGCCAGACAATCCCGTGAAGCACAGGAAGCAGAACGGACATCGGTGTCGTACCTGAAAAAAAAAAAAAGCCTGGCTGAGTGTCTGACATGGAACCTAGGCAAGAAGGCTAAATCCGAAAAGACAACCAGGGATGCACCCAAAGCAGGACACTAGGCCCAGAGGACTGGGGGTGGGGGGGGGGTGGAGCCCCTGTGTGACAAGGGGAGCTAGTATTAGTATATAACAATGAAAGTCCAAGAGTGTGTGCTAAATAATGAGACTCCTGCAGACAGGCTAGAAAAAACTATTGTTAGTCTGTAGAAAACTAAACAAGTAAAAACATAATGTTGTATAGAAAAACCAAAGGTTGTATTATTTAGTACAAGCTGATAAGAGTGCTCTGAAGGAAAAGCAGAGGTTACTTGAGTTGTGTAACAGGGAATCTGGCCTCCTTAGAAAAGTTTCCCTCAGGGAAATAACCATTCATTCATTCATTCATTCATTCCTTTCTTGTTAATTTTCACACGAGGATATTTTTTCCATTGATTTTTAGAGAGAGTGAAAGGGAGTGGGGAGGGGAATGGAAAGAGAGAGAGAGACAGACAGAAACATCAATGTGAGAGAGACACATCAATAGGTTGCCTCCTGCATGTCCCTGAACCGGGTCGGGGCTGGAACCAGAAACCCAGGTAGGTGCTCTTGATCAGGAATAGAACCTATGACACTTTGGTATCCAGGCTGACGATCCAAACACTGAGCCACACTGGCCAGGGCTTGCTTGCTTTCTTTTTTTTTTTTTTTTTGAGGTAACTTTTGAGCTGACATTCTGAAGCTGAATAGAATTAGTAAGGCAAAGGGTGGGAGAGTAAGGAGCATTCCAGGTGGAGGTGCAGCCCATGTAGAGGCTGAACGGGAAAAAATAGGGCACTTGAGAAGGATGAGGAACAGTGAGGCTGGAGGAGATGATGGGCCAGACATCACAGGGCTACACTGGGAATGTTGGTCCTTAGTACCAGAGTGGTTAGAAGGCATTAAAGAGTTTTAGTAACTCACTTCAGATCAAAAGACACACAAAGTGAAGGGATGGAAAAAGATATTTCATGAAAAAGGAAAAGAAAAAAAAGGCTGGGGTAGCAAATCTTATACCAGACAAAATAAACTTTAAAACAAAGGCTATAATAAGAGACAAAGAAAGACCCATCAATTCCAAAGAACTTACCTGGGTATTTATTTTAAAAAACCTTCTGGGTATTTACCTAAAAAGACACAAAACACTAATTCAAAAAGACATATGCACCCATATGTTCATTGCATTATTTTCAATAGTCAAGATGTAGAAGCAAACTAAGTGTCCATCAATATATGAATGGATAGCCTTGGCCGGTGTGGCTCAGTTGGTTTGGAGCATCGTTCCGCACACTGAAAGGTTGCAGGTTCGATTTCAGTGAGGGCACATACCTAGGTTGCGGTTTTGATCCCTGGCCCGGTTGGGGTGTGTGTGGGAAGCAAACCAATTGATGTTTCTTTCTCACATATATTATTATTATTTTTTCTCTCTCCTTTCCCCTCTCTCTAAAAATCAATGAACATTTCCTTGGGTGAGGATTTAAAAAAAAATGGATAAAGAAGAAGTGGTACATACATACAATGGAATATTAAAGGCTCTTGTGCTGAGTGAAATAAGACAGAGTAAGGCAAATGCTATATGATTTCACTTATATGTGGAATCTATAAAACAAAATAAACATGCAAACAACAGAAGCAACCTCAGAGATACAGAGAACATTTTGATGGTTGCCAGATGGGAGGGGGGTTAAAAGGGGATAGATGAAAAAGGAGAAGGGATTAAGAAGTATAAGTTGGTAGTTACAAAATGATCATGGTGACATAAAATATAGCATAGGGAATACAGTCAATAATATTGTAATAATTGTCAGATGGGTACTAGATTGATTGGAGTGATCACTTCATAAGTTATATAAAGTCTAATCACTACGTTATGTATAACCTGAAACTAATATAACATTGTATGTCAACTGTAATTGAAAAATAAAAATTTACCAAAAAAGTTTAAGTAGAGAAGGATAGGTAATAAGATTTATTTATCTTTTTTAGCTTAAAAAATTTTTATTGTTGAGAGTATTACAGATGTCTCCATTTTTCCCCCTATTGCCTCCCTCTACCCGGTTCCTACCCCTCCCCAGGCCTTCACCCTACTGTCTGTGCCCATAGGTAAGATCTTTGGTTAATCTCTTTCCAGCCCCCCTCCCCTCTCTCCTCTGTGATTTGTCAGTCTGTTCCATGCCTCCATGACTCTGATTTTGTTTTGTTCACCAGTTTATTTTGTTCATTATATTTCATATTGATTCGAGTGGTGATAGATATATATTTGTTGCCATTTTATTGTTATATTTTTTTTGTCCCCTCCTCCCCCCTTCTTCAATAATACCCTTTAATATTTCATATAATACTGGTTTGGTGGTGATGAACTCCTTTAGCTTTTTCTTGTTTATGAAGCTCTTTATCAGACCCTCAATTCTAAATGAGAGCTTTGCTGGGTAGAGTAATCTTGGTTGTAGGTCCTTACTATTCATCACTTTGAATACTTCATGGTACTCCCTTCTGACCCACAAAGATTCTATTGAGAAATCAGCTGACAGTCATATGGGGGCTCCCTTGTAGGTAACTAACTGCTTTTCTCTTGCTGCTTTTAAGATTCTCTCTTTGTCTTTAACCCTTGGCATTTTAATTATGATGTGTCTTGGTGTGGGCCCCTTTGGGTTCCTCTTGTTTGGGGACTCTCTGTGCTTCCTGGACTTGTAAGTCTATTTCTTTCATTAGGTACGGGAAGTTTTCTGTCATTATTTCTTCAAATAGGTTTTCAATATCTTGCTTTCCCTGCCTTCTGGTACCCCCATAATGCAAATGTTGGTATGCTTGAAGTTGTCCTAGAGGCTCCTTACACTTTATTCACATTTTTGGATTCTTTTTTCTTTTTGCTCTTCCGATGGAGTGTTTTTTGCTTCCTCGTATTCCATATGGTTGATTTGATTCTCAGAATCCTCTACTGTTGAATCTCTGTAAATTGTCTTTAATTCAGTTAGTGTATGACTAATTTCTGAGTGGTCTTTTCCCAGGCCTTTGGCATTCTCAGTAAGAGTCCTTAAAAGTCTCACCAAGATCTTGAGTAACTTTATAACCCTGGTTTTGAACTCTGTATCCAATAGTTTGCTTGTTTCCATTTCTTTCATTTGTGACATGTTTTTTTTGTCTCTGCATTTTGGTGCTTCCCTGTGTTTGTTTCTATGTATTAGGTGGAGCTATTATGTTTCCTGGAATTGAGAGAGTGGCCTTGTGTAGTAGGTGTCCTGAAGGGCCCAGTGGCTCAGCCTCCCCAGTCACCTGAGCTGGGCACTCTAGGTATATCCCTGTGTGGGCTGTGTGTACAGTTTTGTAGTTGAGCCTTGATTGTTGTTAGCGTCTCTGGGAGGAGTTGACCTCCAGGCCAATTGGCTGTGAGGACCAGCTGCATCTACAGCGGGAGATCTGTGCAGGAGGTGAGGCCCAGCTGTGAAGCAAGGCAGGCTGGTGCTAGTGCTGGGCCTTGGGCCTTTTATTGATAGGTTTGGGGCACACTGTCACCAGCTGCAGTTTGTTTGGGGGATTTTAGCAAAGTCTGAAGCCTGAGCCAGGACAGGCCATTCATATGAACAAGCTGCTACAAACAGCTTGGGTAGGGCTGCAGATTGGATGCAGCGGGGTCTCAGTGAATCCCCAGGGCAGAGCTAACAGTGTGCTCCCGGCTGATTGAGACTCACTATGGCTACCAGTCAGCCCTGCATCAGGGGAGGTCCCAGCACAGGAACAATGACCCTGTGAGCACCCGTGTCCGCCAGAAAGCCACTCTTGAGTTTCTGCTCTGCTGCCAGATAGTCCAGTTCCTCCTCAGATGTGTCAGGACCCCAGAGCTGCCTAGTGCTGGAGCTCAGAGATACTGAGTTCTAGTTTGTGTGCTGGCCCTTTAAATGGAACAGCAGGGGCTCCAGCAGCCTCAGTGTCTCTCAGCCACAATCTCTGCTAGATTTTACAACCTGTAGTTATGGGGACTTCTCTTCCCAGCTCTGGAATCCTGGGCTGGGCGGCTGGTGTGGGGCTGGGACCCCTTGCTCCTCATGGGAGGCCTCCACAGAGACAAAGCGGCGCGCGCACACACACACACACACACACACACACAGCTCACGTGGGTGTCGGACCAGCTCCTTCAGCCCCTCCTACCAGTCTCAATAGGCTTTCTTCTTTACTTCTCTAGCTGTAGGACTTCCATTCAGCCAGCTTTCAGGCAGTTCTGAATGATGGTTGTACTGTATTTTATAATTTTGATGTGGTTGTGGGAGGTGGCGAGTATAGGCATTTACCTAACTGCCACCTTGGTTCTTCTATGATTTATTTTTTCAAATGATGGCTCAGTTTATGGAGGACAGGAGTAGATGGGGGAGACTGGCAACTACTTGGACTTAGTGGTGCTCAAGGAGATGGAACTGAGAGGGAGCTCTAAGCTCTGGGAGGCAATAATGATGTGACCCCCATGGCTGAATGGTTGTGGGTGAGGGTGGGTATGAGGGGTGGGGAGGTGGGAGCTCAATTGTAGACCTTCTGGACATATCCATGGGCTTTTCAGTGTTCTCTGGGCTTGGACCTCAGAGAAGAGGTCTGAGAGTCCAGCAGAAAGTAACAGAAAGCTGGACTGTAAATGGCTCCAAGGATTAAAAAGAACATTTACACAGGACAAGCCCTAGACAGGTGACACTGTAACAGCGTCCTTTACATCTGGCCCTGTTTGTGCTACTCAGCATGCTAGCTCACTGACTTCATGATTGTGGCTGTAGCAGCCAGCATCCCGGGGAAGAAAGAATCCTCTCCCTGTGTCTCTGTTTAAGAAACTCTTCTACAGTCCTCCCCAAGCCCCCTGACCCTCCTCCCCTTTGTTGGCTCCCCAGGCCTGTCCCTGCAAAGAGCTGGAGGCACTACAGTTGACTTGAGCAGAACTTTCTGAAGTGGAGTCCTTGGACCAGCAGCAGCAGCAGCAGCACCATTACATTAGCATTGTCTTGGGGCTTCTTAGAAATGCAGTACTCATGCTGGAGCGTGTAGAGTATGAGAAGCATGAGTTAAACCAGTCAGGATCACTTTCCTGGCCTGACTTTAGGCAGCTTCCCTGCTGGGGCCTCCCTTGCCTCCAACACTCTCCATTCCCCTTTGCCCACTTTACTGTTCTCCTGAGCACTTACCATTATCTTAGCAAACTCTATGTTTTGTTTATTCTCCTATTTGTCATCTCTGCCTCCATTCCCACGCACCCTCCATGAATGTGCCTGGTGGGCTGGAGTGTAGTAGCACTCTGAGGTATTTGCTGAATTAAAGGAAGGAAGGAAGACCTGAACAGGATTGGAGTCTGTCAGCAAGGAAAAGAGGGTGAGTAGTGTTGGGACCAACTGGCACTGAGCAATGGTGCTCAGCTAGAGTTGCCAGTGGAGAGCTTAGAAAGCACCTCTGAGGGCCAGCGGGAGGAGCAGGGGAACAGAGTGGAAATCACAGGATAGAGATTGCAAAGGAGGCTGAGGAGGGGGAGGCTGAGTGGCAGAGGGTGGTGTTTATTTTAAGATAGGCTAAGGGCCCTGACAGGTTACTCAACTGCTCTACGTTTCTCTCTAAATAAGTGGTACCTAGTTAAGAGGTGGCTGTGAGCGATGCATAAGGCAGCTGAAATAATTAAACTCTTTCTGACACTGGGGAGTGCCTTGTAAAGAGTAATAGTCAGCCCTAACTGGTTTGGCTCAGTGGATAGAGCGTCGGCCTGTGGAGTGAAGGATCCCAGGTTTGATTCCAGTCAAGGGCATGTGCCTTGGTTGCGGGCACATCCTCAGTAGGAGGCAGCTAATCGATGTTTCTCTCTCATCAATGTTTCTAACTCTCTATCCCTCACCCTTCCTCTCTGTAAAAAAATCAATAAAATATATTAAAAATAAAAAGAGTCAGCGTGATTGAAGGCTCACCTTGTGCAAAGTGGTCTCTGGATTTTAATTCCTCTCCAGGATGTTCCTGGGGAACTTAAAATAACTGCATGTGTATTCAAGGCTTGAGGCTCAAGAGCTTGGCCCTAGGGCTGTGGTCGGCAAACCGCGGCTCGCAAGCGACATGTGGCTCTTTGGCCCCTTGAGTGTGGCTCTTCCACAAAATACCATGTGCGGGCGCGCACGTACAGTGCGATCGAAACTTTGTGGCCCATGCGCAGAAATAAGTATTTTGTGGAAGAGCCGGCATTGTGTGGAAGAGCCACACTCCAGGGGCCAAAGAGCTGCATGTGGCTCGTGAGCCGTGGTTTGCCGAGCCGAAGTTTGCCGACCACTGCCCTAGGGTGATGTGGGTTTACCTGAAACCATGTGTCAGTGAACTAAGCTGGTTGCTGGCTTTTTAGAGGAGTTCACAAAGGAAATTAGGAACCACATTTCCTGCTTATAAGAGGTAATGGTTTGGGGGCTGTTTGAAATTAGGACAGGAAAAGTAAATGTTTTTCTTACCTTTTTTAAAAAATTGATTTCAGCCGAAACCGGTTTGGCTCAGTGGATAGAGTGTTGGCCTGCGGACTGAAGGGTCCCAGGTTCGATTCCAGTCAAGGGCATGTACCTGGGTTGCGGGCACATCCCCAGTGGGAGGTGTGCAGGAGGCAGCTGATCGATGTTTCTCTCTCATCGATGTTTCTAACTCTCTATCTCTCTCCCTTCCTCTGTAAAAAAATCAATAAAATATATTTAAAAAAAATTGATTTCAGAGAGAGGAAGGGAGAGGGAGAAAGGGATAGAAACATCTATGATGAGAGAGAATCATTGATCGGCTGCCTCCTGCATGCCCCCTACTGGGGATTGAGCCCACAACCTGGGCATGTGCCCTGTAAGGAATCGTGACCTATTGGTTCATGAGTTGATGCTCAACCACTGAGCAACACTGGCTGGGCTGCTTTTCTTACTTTTAAAGTGAGGCTGTGTATCTTGTCCTGGTTTTTGTGTGTTTGTTTTTGTCATGTCTGGTTACCTATGACCCAATCAACAGATCAGACCCTGTTTTTTTCTTTGGTTGGTTTCTGTTTAATTTTTATTATGGGAAAAACATTCATTCTACTTCCTAGGAATCCCCTGTCCCCATTCCTGTAGTTGTGACTACTGTCTTCTCATTTCCTAAGTATAGGCATCTATAAAAACATGTTGATTTACCTGATTATGTGTTACATATTATATGTATTAATAGTATATTTTAGCCCGGCTGGCATGGCTCAGTGGTTGAGCATTGACCTATAAACCAGGAGGTTATAGATCGATTCCCAATCAGGGCACATGCCCAGGTTGCAGGCTTGATCCCCCAGTGGGCAGCATGCAGGAGGTATTCGATCAATGATTCCCTCTCATCATTGATGTTTCTATCTCTCTCTCCCTCTCCCTTCCTCTCTAAAATCAATAAAAACATATTTTTTAAAAATGGAGGAAAGTGACTTGGATTCATTTTTCTTCAACCTTTGATATTCCTGATAACTAAAGTCATATTTGTTTACTATTAAAATAAGCAAACCAATGTTCCAGAAACGCATGCCATAGGACATAAAATCTTCCCCAGTCACTATTAACAATGGGAATGCGTTCTTATTTGGGATAAATTTACTTCTCCACAACTACTCCCCAGAAAGTGCTTCTGATTAGTTTCATGCACACATGTGGATAAGTGATGAAAATAAATCAGGTATTTGAAATGTCCTGTAATAGTAATAAAACAACCCCTGTTTCCTCCATAAACTGATTTTATGTGCATGAACCCTAATGTGAGGTGGGACCTCACAGTCAGTGCTGCTACCCAGTAGGCCAATACGCTTTGCCCTGCGCTGCTTTTTTCCACCATTCAGCAAACACACACACGTGTCCCCATGCTCAGGTCTCATTCTCTCTTCCTATGATGTAATAACGCAGGTTTTGAGTGACTGATGTTCAGGCATGTACTCTTGACTTGTGTATTTAAAGAAGGAAGAATCCAGGTTCATACTCACAATCTGTGAAATAGGAGGTTCCCTAAATGACACTGATTTTTGAAGTGGGGTTAATATTTCTGCTTGTGGGTGTCTCTGGGGAGTTTGGGGATGTTACATGCAGTTACTGGACCTCTACTCTTCCCTCCACGTCAGAGGTTCTCAAGCTCCAGAGGCATCAAACTGCCTGGAGGGTTTATTAAAACTCAGTGCTAGGTCTCATCAGCAGTTTTCTCTTTTAGCAAGTTCTGGGTGGGGCATTCCTAACTAGTTCCCGAGCAGTGTTCTCCAGAGCAGTGCTTCTTGACCCAGGCTGCACACAGCATTACAACAGAGCTGTGCTGAAGATCGGTTCAGTCAGACTCAGGAGGCGGGTCCAGGAAGAGAGCAGGAAACCTCGTTCTGCACTCTGGGAAGTTGAGAACTTTGATGAGGAGGATAGCCTTTGTCCTCACACAGGTGGGAGCACGTGAACTTACAGCAGGTTTGGGTGCCTTGTTTGTGGGTCTTGGAGACTGTGTTGTGGGCAAGTAACATCACCTTAGCCTAGGAAGCTTGTTGAGGAACAGCTCTGAGAAGGCCAGAAAGACAGTTGGTGAGAGAGGCTGAATTTGAACCTGGAACTGTCAAACCCTAGTCTGATTGTTTTCAACTTCGGGGTGCTGCCTTTTCGGGGAAAAGCCCCAGAGCTGTGTATTAGGTGGTCTGTGGGTCCTTGCTAGCCTGGGTGAGTTAGTGGGGCCTTTGTTGCCAGTAAGTAATCAGTAAACTTTTTTTTCTTTTCTAATCCTCACCTGAGGATACTTTTTCCATTGCTTTTCAGAGAGAGTGTGCAAGGGAGGAAGGGGGAGGGAGGGAGGGAGGGAGAAAGGGGGAGAGAGAAAGAGAGGGAGGGAGAGAGAGAGAGAGAGAGAAAGATGTGTGAGAGAGAGACACACATCGACTAGTTGCCTTCTGTGTGCACCTTGACCCCTGACTGGTGTTGAGGAGCCAACCTGCAACCCAGGTATGTGCCCTTGACTGCGAATTGAATCTGAGACCCTTTGGTGTGCAGCCGGCACTCTTAAACACTGAGCAACACTGACCAGGGCATAATCAGGGAACGTAAAGTTTGTTTTGTGGTCAGGCTTAAAAGTTGCTGCTTGGGCACAGGCTTCCTTTGTGATTGTCACTGTGCTGTCCTGACCCCTGCCAGGCTTAGGCTCAGTCAGTGTGAAGGACAGGGTAGGTGTGGTGCACATGCTTTGATACAAAAGTACTTTTTTTTCTTTCATTTTGGAGCCTGTGATAATTCTCATGAAGGTTGTGGATATTTGCAAAGGTATGGAAGACTGCCCTGGGCTGTGTTCATGAGCGGCTCTCTCTCTCTCTCCTATTCAGCTCTGTCTCACTTTTATTTGGATGCTTTTATGGATTTCTGCTTCTATAGCAACACTAAGTGATAGTTAAGTAGAAGCTGAATTTTTTTTCTGTGTTGTTGGGCTGTTTTCTGACGGAGAGGCCTTGTTTGCTGCCCCAAAGCACAGGGATGGTGTTACATCTGTGCTTGGGTTTCAAAGGCAGCACCTATGAGTGGCCCTTTGTGGGCAGGAGCTCAGGTTCCACTCAGCAGCTTCATCAGGTGGCTCTTTGAACACAAAGGTGGATAGTCTTTCCTGTCGGGTGTGATTCTCCAGGAGAGTAAGAAGAGTAAGGAGAGACCATGCTGGAGCAGCTACCTCCAAAGTGTTTGCTCCCCCCCTCTTCCTTTCTTCTTCCACCCCTCTCTCTCACCTTCTTCTTTTCTCACTTGTTTAAAAAAGTTCTGTTTCATCCCAGCATTGGGTGGGTTGGTTTACTTTACTAAAATCTAAGAAAAACAAGGTTGCATTTAAAAAAAACAAGGTTGATTTCAGAGAGGAAGGGAAAGGGAGAGAGAAATAGAAACATCAGTGATGAAAGAGAATCATTTATTGGCTGCCTCCTGCACTCCCCACACTAGGGATCAAGCTCGGAACCATGTGCCCTGACTAGGAATTGAACAGTGACCTCCTGGTTCATAGGTCAGTGCTCAACCACTGAGCCACACTGTCCGGGCTGGGTGATTTTATTTTTAACACACCTCCTCCCTTTATTCAAGGAGCCTGCCTTATAATGCATTTCATGGGAAGTACCAGTTAGTGAGGCCTCATCAGCACTTAGGAGAACATTGGGCTTTATCTCTCTTTTTTTAAAATATATTTTTATTGATTTCAGAGGAGAGGGAGAGGGAGAGAGAGATAGAAACATCAATGATGAGAGAGAATCATTGATCAGCTGCCCCCTGCACGCCCCCTACTGGAGATTGAGCCCTCAACCTGGACAAGTGCCCTTGACTGGAATCAAACCTGGGACCCTTAGGTCCCCAGGCTGACACTTTATCCATATCCACTGAGCCAGACTGGCTAGGATGGGCTTTCTCTTTTGTACTAAGAACTTTCTAGTGGGAGGAATCTTAGTTAGTAGTTGTAATACATGAATCAAGAACCTGAAGCCCTAGCCAGTTTGGCTCAGTGGATAGAGCGTCATTCTGCAAACTGAAAGGTCCTGGGTTCGATTCTGGTCAAAGGCACATGCCCAGGTTGGGGGCTCGATCCCCAGTAGCAGGCATGCAGGAAGCAGCCAATCAATGATTCTCTCTAATCATTGATGTTTCTAACTCTCTCTCCCTCTTCCTTCTTCTCTGAAATCAATAAAAATATATATTAAAAAAAAAAAAAAGAACCTGTTGCCCTGGCAGGTATGGCTTAGTTGGTTGGGCATCATCCTATGCAACAAAAGGTTGCTGGTTTGATTCCTGACTCACCCCCAGTAGATGTGCAGGAGGAGGTCCCAATGTTTCTCCCCTCTCCCCTCTCCCCTCTCCCCTCTCCCCTCTCCCTTCTCCCTTCTCCTTTCCCTTCTTCTCTCTCCCATCTCCCTCTTCCCTCTCCCATCTCCTTCCTCTCTTCTCCCCTTCCCCTCCCCCTCCTTCTCCCTAAAAATCAATAAAATTCTTAAAAAAAAAAAAAAGAACCTGTTCTCATTGGTTGGTATTGTCATTAAAGCAATAGAAGAAACTTAAAAAGAAAACAAGGGCAGAAAATGCACATTTAAACAAAACATGCAAAAAAGGAGAAAACAAAAATCCCATTCAGCAGTGTGAATCTTCAATCTTCTAGACTTTTAAATTATTATTTTTATAAGAGAGGTAAAACCAGTCATAATTTGCAGTTTTAACCTATTTCAAATCAATATATTTTCAGTTTCTCTCAATGTCAATATATCTACTTCTACAACACGATTTAAAAAAAAATTATCTTTATTGTTGAAAGTATTACAGATGTCTCTTTCCCCCCTCCCCCAATTAGTTAGTGAGGCCTCTACTCTGCTCCAGCGTCCTCCCCAGGTCTTCGCCACACTATTGTCTGTGTCCGTGGTTATGCATATATGCATATAAGTTCTTTGGTTAGTCCCCTACCCCCGAAATACCTGTCTGTTGCATGCTTCAGTGTTCCTGGGTCTGTTTTGTCAGTTTATTTTATTCATTAAATTTCATATATAAGTGAGATTATGGGATACTTGTCTTTATCTTACTGGCTTATTTCAGTTAGCATAATACTCTCCAGGTCCCTCCATTTACAAAACGATTTTTATGGCTAGTTTTTCTTTATATGAATGAATGTGGTAGAATTTATTTGATTCTTTGTCTTTGGTATTTTAGGTTTTCACTTTTCTACTGCTATAATAAGCTTTATTGAATCTTTCTGCACAATCTTTATTATTTCCTTAGGTTAAAAATGAAAATGCAGGGGGAATAGATATATAGATTTTAAAAGTATTTAGAAAAGTATTGCCAACTTGATAAAGAAAAAATGGTATATCATTGTAGCTTTAATTTGCCTTTTTCTTGTGAGTGTATTTGAGCTGAAATTCCTCTAGACCAGTGGTTCTCAACCTTCCTAATGCCGCAACCCTTTAATACAGTTCCTCATGTTGTGGTGATCCCCAACCATAAAATTATTTTCATTGCTACTTCATAACTGTAATTTTGCTACTGTTATGAATCGTAATGTAAATATCTGATATGCAGGATGTATTTTCATTGTTACAAATTGAACATAATTAAAGCATAGTGATTAATCACAAAACAATATGTAATTATATATGTGTTTTCCGATGGTCTTAGGCGACCTCTGTGAAAGGGTCGTTCGACCCCCAAAGGGGTCGCGACCCACAGGTTGAGAACCGCTGCTCTTGATGTTAGTGAATAAGTACTTTTGTGCATGTGTATCTTCTGTGTCATAACATGAGTGTTACCTGGCCTGAGACCTCCATTTCTTTTAAAATATATATATATTTTTATTGATTTCAGAGAGGGAGAGAGAGAAAAATAGAAACAGCTATGGTGAGAGAGAATCATTGACCAGCTGCCTCCTGCACGCCCCACATTGGGGATCTAGTCGCAACCTGGGCATGTGCCCAGACTGGGAATTGAACCATGGTTCACAGGTCAACACTCAACCACTGAGCCACACTGGCCTGGCATGAGACCTCCATTTCTTAACCTGTGATGTGGGGGTCAGCTCAGGCAGCCTCTAAAATATTGTGGAGCCTTTAAATGTTATGAGTTCTGTAGAGTTCCTTTCTTTTGTGGTTTTCTTTCTTGTTTCAGATATATGCCATTCTATGCCATTAAATTAGGAATAAATACTGTTTGCTTTGGCTTAACATTCTGCTTTTATTTATTTAGTTTTTAATTGATTTTTTTAGCAAGAGAGGTAAGGAAAGAGAGGGAGAGGAGAGGGAGAGAGAGAGAGAGAGAAACATTGATTGATTGGCTGCCTCCTGTACACACCCCCACCGGAGACCGAACCCACAACATGGGCATGTTCTCCACTGGGAATGGGACCAGCGACCTTACAGTGCACAGGACAATGCTCAACCAGCTGAGCCTCACCAGCCAGGAATAACATTCTGCTTTTAAAGAGCAAAGTGCAGAAGATGAAAGCGGAGAAAACCAGAATGATGTTGGACAGAATGAGAGCCTGAAGAATTTTCATTTTGTTTTGACTTAAAATTTTTTCCACTGTTGAGTGATCTTTTGATAATTAAAAAATTATGATAATCATAGACATTAGGCCAGTTCTACAGTTAACTTTATTCAGCAGTGCTGGTCTGATACACAAAGGTTTTAATAAAGCGCAGAATTTTAGAGCTGGAATTTTTTAGTCCTCTCAAGCTTGGGTCCTAGGTACTATCCTAATCTAGGAATTGTCACTTTTTAGATTTAAATCAAATCTCAAAAGGACATAAAGAAAAACCAACCATGAACTACACATGTGATTCTTTCTGATCTGCTCTGGTGTCTGGGAATGAGAGCTGAGGGGTGTCGTTCCCACTCAGGTGGCTAATGAGAAGCCTGAGTCCGGGTAACTGTTGGCTCCTGTGCTGGGTTCGCTATGGGGAGATAGTTTCTGCCAGAAGTCCTGAGGGAGCCTCAGAATAAAACCTGTCTCCTAGGCACTCATCCGTTCCTTCCCAGCTGTGTGTTCATCAGGCTGTTACTTGTATCACCTTGGTCCAGGTACAGGCTCCCAGAGGTGGACAGGACAGGCCTGGTCCTTGCCTGGGAGGCAGATGAGCAAATGGAACATTAGGACATGTGCACCTAGAAGCCTACTAAGGAAAGGTGTCCTTTGGATGAGTCCTGAGGCTTAGGTACAAACCCCTGCATGCTTGGGGTGGAGCCGGTGGGGATAAGGACTAGTTCTAGGTGCAGAGACCATGGTGCAGGATGGTAGTTGGGGGAATTGCATCCTAATGATAATTGGGGGTAGGAGTATTGGTCTTTCTGGTGATCCTGGACTTGCAGGTGAGGATGCTTTTGCCTTTTCATCTCTTTGTTTCCTAAGCAGGTGTCTCTGCCTCTGTGGTGCATATCAGAAGTTGGTTTTCCAAGTGAAGCAAAAACAATGGCCCCACTCACGGTCAGGGGCATCAAAGTTTGCTTTGTTTCTGGTGATGACTTTGTAGGGTAGGCTCTCCTTTGTAGAGGATGTTTCCTTCAGAAGGACTTAGAGCAGTGATGGCGAACCTATGACACGGGAACTCATTTTTTTGGTTGAGTTTTCTTTGTAAAATGGCATTTAAATATATAAAATAAATATCAAAAATATAAGTCTTTGTTTTACTATGGTTGCAAATATCAAAAAATTTCTATATGTGACACGGCACCAGAGTTAAGTTAGGGTTTTTCAAAATGCTGACACACCGAGCTCAAAAGGTTCGCCATCACTGACTTAGAGTGACACTTGGCAGGGTGTCTTTCCCGAGTGGCATTCAATACTGTTCATTAGGCTTGCTTGCATTGTAGGGGCTCAGTACACCTGCAGGGCCAGCTGCAGATGGGAGCTCTGCCGCTGTGGGCCAGTGTCTAGACATGTCTTTCAGAAGACATCTTTGTTAAGATGGCTCCTGAGCACTCCAGAGTGTGAAGATGTGTTCACATGGTGCTGCTTATTCATATAGCTCAAAGCTTTTTTTTTTTAATTTACTTTTTAATTAATTTTTAAAAAGGAAAGATACTGGGGAGCTAGCAATGCTACAGAAACAGGGTTAGAGGCCTAACTAGAGAAAGACGCTGGTATTGGCAGAGAGATATTGAAGGGCTGTGAGCTTAAGGTCTGAGATTTAAAGAGCGTCGACTAGGCAGTGGTCACCCTCCCAGCCCCTGCTTGAGGTCTGCTTCAGTTCATTCCAGAAGGAAGGAGAAGGGCAGAGGTAGGGAGCTCTCAGCAAAGCCAGCTCCAGCTTGGTGACCTCACCCACCTGCCATTTAAGGAGTCCCAGGCTAATAGATTAAAAACAGGTGGCACCCAGACTGTCATTCAGGAGGAGGGAACTCATTCCAGGTTTCCAGAAACTCCTATTTCAGATCTGAGAGTGTCCAGGGCTTCAGCTCCTCTGGCCAACCAGTAGTTACTTGGTCAGTCCTGTTGCCTTGACCCCATCTCCAGGAGGGGCTACAGCCAGAGGTGGGAGGGGGGAGTCCAGCCCCCAAGCCTTTTGAGGCACTATCAGGCAGATAAGGAAAAAAAGGGGCCTTGAGGACACTGGTTCTCGGAGGATCTGGTGGAGGCAGCATCTCTTCTGGGCTGGGCACAGCGTGGAGACTTCAGACAGCAAAAACATTCCTGTTGGAGCTACAAGCCCCTAGAATTGCTCCATGGCCTGTCTCGGTTTCCCTTGGATCTCATCTGCTCCTGAACAGCACCTGTCATGGCAAGTCCATCTCCGGCCCCCATCTCCCCAGAGCCAATGTGAGTCAGGTGGACAAAATTCATTGGTTCCCCATTCATGGTCCGATCGATCTGTCTCCTCTTCTTCTTCGGCTGGGGTTTCTCTACCACACAGCAGCCCAGTTTGTGCCAAAATTCACTCATGTTCTCTGATGGTTCCAGTTTCACTCTGCTGCCCGAGGCCCCAGAGGGCTCTTGCCCTGGTGCCTTGACCGCCCACTCCTCACTCCCTTCAGGTGTCGCAACACCCTGGGTTCACGCCGCAGGACGGGGCTAGAGAAAGGAGAGTCCTCGGAACCTCAGCTGGGCAGGAAAGGCCCATGTCTCAGACCCCGAGAAACCAGCAGGGCCAGGGAGTGTGGTGGGCAGGCAGGCGCACGGTTCTCTTCCTCAGGCCTGGATCCCTGCTCGGCTCCGGCATCGAGGTGGCCGGCTAGAGCTGGTTGGGGGCTCCCGCTCCGTGCCCGCCAGTGTGGAGTCCCCGGGCTCGCTACTCGGCGCGGTGGGGAGCCGAGGGGGGGCCGGCAGAGGTGGGGCTGGCCGAGGGCAGAAACGGCGGCCACGCGATTCTCAAAGCTTTTTTTTTTTTAAGGCAGAATGATTTTAAGTTTTAAATCACATAATGGCCCTCGCTAGTGTGGCACAATTGGTTGAGCATTGGCCCATGTACCAAGAGGTCAACGGTTTGAATCCCGGTCAGAGCACATGTCTGGGATGCGGGCTTGATCCCCAGTAAAGGGCGTGTAGGAAGCAGCCAGTTGATGTTTCTCTCCTTCATGTTTCTCTCTCCTTCTCCTTTCCTCTCTAAAGTCAATTAAAACGTAATTTTAAAAAATATGCCTTTAAAAAAATCACATAATGACATATCTGTGTTGTTTGTGAATTTGTGCCTTCAGATGTACCCAGGGAGGAGCTAAAGACACAAGGGAAAGAGTTTCGGGTTCTCAAGTGTCTGGAGCACACAGAGGTCAGAGTGGGGACAGTGGGCAGTTAGGTACCTTACTGCAGTGATTTTATCTGTTTCAAATGGCATAAGTAGCTGTTACTTAGTAAAGTTCTTATTTAGTAAAGTAAGCATATTCAAATCAGCAGCTTTGCCATGTTTCCAGGATCCATGCCTGCTAGAGAGCACTGAAATGTGTGTGTGTGTGTGTACCTTCCCAGTTCTTTTCTGTGCTTATATATACCCTCCCAGGAAACAAAATGAGTATTTGTACCATGTCTTACTTGTAATTGTGTAAGAGCTTATTTTTAGTGACAACGCATGACATGGCAGACCTTGTTGTGAGCATTCTGCACCAGCCTCATTAAATCTTAGCCTGGAGGCACCATTATGAGCCTGGTCTTCTGTGGTTGGTGTCTTTCTTAGGCAGGCTGTCTCCGCATGGCAGCACTGGGGTTCCATTCCACCAAGGGAGAGAGAGAGAGACTTTTTCTTGAGGGAGAGCACAGGATCCAAGAGGGTGTTGGGTTTCCCAGTGGGGAGGTGGGGATCTGTTACCATATAAGGGGGACATTAAAATCCACTCCAGGCAGCAGACAGCTTCAGGAGAGGCAGGTGTTCTGCCAAGGCATGGTTTTATTGGCCGGATGCAGTCCCCTTGTAGGGATAAACTGACTTCCCTAGACCAGCCTCCCATTGTTGCTTCCAGCTTCTTATCACGGTGATGGATCACTCCTTTCAGAAATTGGTTGTCCAAGTGAAGCAAATGTTTACCGAGTAAATGTTTACTGAGCACCTGTTGTGGACCAGGCACTATTGTTAGATAGGACAAGGGTCTCAAGGTCTGGGCCATTCTTACTCTAAATGCTATGCTAAAATGTAGCACAGTGATTTGCAGAGCAGCTGTAAACAGAATAAGCTGGATAGGAACCCAGCCTGATAAGTATAGCCAACTGCAAAGAAGAAATCAAATAGTACATATAAGGAATGGCTAAGTCTCCCTTCGGGGAGGCAGAGCTTTGGATATGAATCGTCCTTTTCTTGCTACAAGTAAATAAAGCTACCTTGTGACAACCACATCTCGTTTTTTAATAGACCAAGTGAGTTCGGTAACACTATTCTTGCCCTTGGGTGCAGCAATGAGCAAAATGGTATAATATTCCAGGTTTTTCCTAAATATTTTAGATACACTGTATTTACAAAGTGCAAGAATATTCAATAACAGATATGTTTTTAAAGGTTGTTTCATAGAATGAACCATTTTCTCCGTGCATGTCATTATTTTTTCAGAAACATTTTCTTTTCTTTTTTTAAAAAAATATTTTATTGATTTTTTACAGAGAGGAAGGGAGAGAGATAGAGAGTTAGAAACATCAATAAGAGAGAAACATCGATCAGCTGCCTCCTGCATACCCCCTACTGGGGATGTGCCCGCAACCAAGGTACATGCCCTTGACCAGAATCGAACTTGGAACCGTTTAGTCCGCAGGCTGACGCTCTATCCACCGAGCCAAACCGGCTAGGACTCAGAAACATTTTCTAGAAAAAAAGAAATCCTCCACCTGAAGATTAGCCCAGGAAAAAGTACATATTTATGACATCAGATGTAAGTTAACATAACTGATGTTCATCAAAGCCTAACCTAAAATTCTATATGTACCTTATTACCAAAGTTTATTTAGAGTCATGCTCAAAACCCGGGCCTGATTAATGTGAACAATATGAACATGTCAGTGGTTTCCCAAAAAGGGTGAGAATAAAGGCTTAAAATCAGCATCAGATAAGCTGAATTTGTTTAAAAAACACAGTGAATTGACTTAAAACAATAGAGTGTGGAAAAGACTTATTTATAAAAAAGTAAGGTGGGTGTGGTAGGCTGATAATGCCTCCTTCTAGGTTGCAATCTCTGGAACTGTGAATGTTACTTTATATGGCAAAAAAGGCTTTTTTTGCGAGTGTGATTAAGGATTTTGAGTTGGGGTTTCCTGGTGGGCCATAAATGTAATCCCAAGTGTCCTTATAAGAAGGAGGCAGAGGAAATTTGATGACACAGGAGGAGATGGGAATGTAACTATGGACGCAGAGATTCGTGTGTTGCTGCCATGAGTCAGGAACGCTGGCAACTGGAAGATGGGGGAGTGGATTCTCCCCTAAAGCCTCCAGTAGAAACCAGCCTCCTGACTCCTTGACTTTAGCCTGTAAGATTCATTTCAGAATCTGACCTCCTGACCTGCAAGAGAATTCATTTCTGTTATTTTATGCTACTAAGTTTGTGGTAACTTGTTATAGTAGCAGCAATAGGAAATTAATACAGTAAGGAAAAGTTTACTTAGCCCAAGAAAGGAAAACAACCAGTTACAAACAGAGGAGATATAAATTCAAAGCATCAATAGTTGTGAAGGGAGGATTTGAAATGAGAAGATATCACTACCATTTTACACAGACATTCTTTTAAGAAGTAATATAATATTTACCCAGGTAGCCAAGTATCATCCTATATAATAAAGAGCTAATATGCAAATGGTCATCATGCCCTCATGCCATCACGGCTCAGACACTCAACACTGGGGAGAGAGGAATGGAGACCAGCTAGGCTGTGGCCCGGGAGAGGGACAAGCTGCCCACCCTGTGGTCCCAGGTGCCAGTGGTTGGGGCTGCGGCCCGGGAGAGGGACAAGCCGTGTACCCCGCGGTCCTGGGTGCCTGTGCCTGCAGCCTGGGCACCTGTGCCTGCAGCCTGGGCAAAGCCACTTGCCCACGGTCCCCTGCGGCTGCAGCCGGCCCCGGGTGAAGCCGGCCTGGGTCCTGGGTGCCTGCAACCGGCCGGAGGAGGGAGTCCTGGGTCCTGGGTGCAGGGTGAGGCAGAGGCGGTTAGGGGCGGTCAGGCAGGCAGGCAGGCAGAGGTGGTTAGGGGCAATCAGGCAGGCAGGCAGGTGAGTGATTAGGAGCCAGCGATCCTGGATTGCAAGAGGCAGTCAGACACCCATTCGATTAAATGCCTTATTGACTGTAATGTGAATATCCCATGGGTTGTGGTCATACTGGTCTTAGAAAGCACATTTTCCTTTATCTGGGAAGGACAGCACAGTTATCCCAAGGTCAGAGGGCTCTAGACCCAAAACTGTAATTTAGATAACATGCCTAAGTTTAACCCAGGTTACCCAAGGGCTCTAGGTAACATGCTGTTTCTGCTTCTGTAAACTGCTTTTTTGCAAACTAGGTTCCTCATTCCAAACTCTGGGATGTAATCAATACCTTTGTGATTTTTTGCCTATGTAACCCTGGAGCTGCGACCATCTGTTACTATGAGATTTGGAAAAGCAAGATGCCCCCTCATAGTCCCGGATTGCAATAAATGTGACTCTTTAATTCGAAAAAAAAAAGAGGCAGTCGGACATCCCCTGAGGGGTCCCGGATTGGAGAGGGTGCAGGCCGGGCTAGGGACTTCCCCCTGCCCCTATGCATGATTTCGTGCACCGGGCCTCTAGTATATATCTATAATAATAAAAGCATAATATGCTAATTAGACCAGACGTCCTTCTGGACGACCTCCCAGATGACCTTCCATTCAAAGCCGGGTCTGCGAGGGAATCCCAGGTCCCCGGTGCCTGCTGGCAGCTGGAGGGAAGCCTGGGTCCCAGATGCCAGAGGGAAGCCGGGACTGGCAGAAGGGGGGAAAGAAGGCCTACCCTTGCACGAATTTCGTGCATCGGGCCTCTAGTATATATATAAAAGGCTAAGTGACCGGCCGTATGTCTGTCTGACCAACTAACCAGCCGATACACATGACACACACTGGCAATTTAAAAATGAACATTAACTCACGAATGCGTGATACATACAAAGCTCTTGCTGGCGCCAATCGCATGCGTGTGTTTCGATCTGTCATTGTCGATCGTGGTTGTTCTGATTCCAAGAATTGATTTGTCCCTGTCTGACACTGGCCTCCCATTTAAATTAATTCGAAGACAGTTTCCCGTGATGCCAGCATTTGCAATGACTATTAATAAATCATAAGGATAAATTCTAGACAGAGTAGAAATTTTCCTACCCGAACCCGTTTTCGGACATGGTCAGTTATATGTTGCTTTCTCTCGAGTTTGAAGAGCATGTGGCGTTAAAGTGCAAATACTTCATCACAAGGGAAATTAGTCAAGCACTCTGAAAGTGTTTATACTCTTAATGTGGTGTACAGGGAGATATTAGAATAAGTTTAATCAGCCCTAACCGGTTTGGCTCAGTGGATAGAGCGTCGGCCTGCGGACTCAAGGGTCCCAGGTTCGATTCTGGTCAAGGGCATGTACCTTGGTTGCGGGCACATCCCCAGTAGGGGGTGTGTAGGAGGCAGCTGATTGATGATTCTCTCTCATCGATGTTTCTGACTCTCTATCCCTCTCCCTTCCTCTCTGTAAAAAATCAATAAAATATATTTAAAAAAAAATAAGTTTAATCAATTTATCAGTCATTGTTTTTATCAGTGTTGTTTTCATATCATGTTTTCGTTGTTTTTATATCATGTCTTTGTTGTTATATTATGTTATTGTTTATTAATCAATTTATATATTATTTTCATATACATTTTACTAATTTTCTTTTTTTTAATTTATTTTTTTAAAATATATATTTTATTGATTTTTTACAGAGAGGAAGGGAGAGGGATAGAGAGTTAGAAACATCAATGAGAGAGAAACATTGATCAGCCGCCTCCTGCACACCTCCTACTGGGGATGTGCCCGCAACCAACGTACATGCCCTTGGCCGGAATCGAACCTGGGACCTTTCAGTCCACAGGCCGAAGCTCTATCCACTGAGCCAAACCGGTTACGGCCATTTTACTAATTTTCTTTCATCTCTGACACTTCTATTACAGAGAAAGGGCGAATAGCGATATTAAAATATTTTTTCTAATTAATTTCCTTTCAGTGTGCACAAATCCATGCATCGGGCCACTAGTAGGAGATAAAAGATAAGGAAAGTATGTGATTAACTAGGCATAGCGTCCGACTGACAGCCTTGCTGGGGAAGGGGACAGGGTCCTTATCAAAAGGATCCTTCAGGAACTCTTCCAGGCTGTGTCTCTGTTTGAAAGGGCTCTTCCTGTGCTCAGAACAGTGAGGAGAAAGTGCCCCCAGCAAACACAGCAAATCCTGTTGATGGAGAGGAGGTTCTCAGCAGCTTCCAGAGGTTAAAACAGGTCCCACACATCATCAGGACAGGGCAGTGTTAGACTCTGTGGCACCAGCAGAAGTGAGACGGGGCTGGGACAGCAACCTTCCCAATACTATGGGGCTCATTTCCAACCTACAATTCTGTACACAGGTACCTGCCAGGGAGGGAAGAGTGCAGGTGCTTCAGACAAGAATGCTTTCAAAGTGCATACCACACACGCTTTCTCAGGAAGGCCACCTAGAGGCCTCCCAGCACAGAGGAGGGAGTGCAGGGGCAGTATCAAGGCATGAGGCCCTAGGGGCCTGGTCATGTGGGGGTCTAAAGGAGGCATGTAAAATCCTGCAGAGATGTTAGAGCAGTTGGTATGTAGGAAATTCAGGCAACAAAAAGCAAGGGAATTGCTAAATATAGGAAAATTATATAAGAAAGGCAGTGCTATAGCCTAAATGTGGTTCAGCAGCGAAAAATACTTGAGTAGTCAATGATGTAAACACTGCAGAAGACCTAGCCAAACTCAGGAGGGTGTTGGGAAGAGTGCTAAATTCTCCTTTTTTACTCTAGGAGGCCAACATGCAACGTACATTCGAAAAGCCAAGAAATAGTGTCAGAAGTATGTTCTCAGACATGGAGGCATAGACCCTCCAAAAAGCTAAAGAGCAAGACATTTTTTCTTTGACCAACTTGGTAGAGAACCCAATTGTTCCAGTTGGGAGACTTACATTCCGTCGAGAAATCAGGGACCAGGTGCCCCACTGATTTTGCTGAGGTTCCTTCTGTTCCGATGGAGTACTTTGCAAATGACTATCGAGTGGTTAACCAGTTCGCCAGACATCAAACAGGGCAGTCAGTGCCCCAAAATATGGTGTCTCCTCTTTGTGAATCTGAAAAGGTTTGTGCTGCAGCTGATATGCCACTTCAGGTCTGTTATGCCACTTTGGATCAAATTTACCACGAGATGTCCCCTGAGGAGGTCAACCACAGACATTCTCAAGGAAACAGGAGAAATTTTATGGCTTACCATACATTCCAAACACTGCCTGGCAGCTGGATTCAGTCACCTTGTGGGCGGTGGTGCTAAATATTACTCTTACCTGATGTCTAGGGCAGTAGCTTCCATGGTTTGGAAGGAATGTTTCCTGTAGGATCCTTATAACAGGGTGACAGGGCAGTGGTTCCGAAGAGAGATGCTTGCCTGTGGTGGGGACGGAGCCCATGCCCATGGTGGGGACGGAGCCCATGCCCATGGTGGGGACGGAGCCCATGCCCGTGGTGGGGACGGAGCCCATGCCCATGGTGGGGACGGAGCCCATGCCCATGGTGGGGACGGAGCCCATGCCCATGGTGGGGACGGAGCCCATGCCCATGGTGAAAGTGTGCTTCAGAGGTGTCCTTCTCTTGATGACTTTGTGAGTGTCCTCGTCTGACTTGGAAACTTTCCTCATGGATTCTGAATGACATAAACACCTTGAATTTTTTAAGTCAAGGTCGTGTAGATATTAACTTTATTGTAACCGCTATAGCTGTTAACACTCGTTTCTGATTTCAGTATTCATTTCTGTAATAATTTCTGAAAAACCTTAAACGGATGGAACTTGGAATAGTTTATTTTTTATTATTTATTTATTTATTTATTTTTTAAATTAAATCTTTATTGTTCAGATTATTACATTGGTTCCTCTTTTTTCCCACCATAACTCCCCTCCACCCAGTTCCCACCCCACCCTCCGCCCTCACTCCCCACCCACTGTCCTCATCCATGGGTGCACGATTATTGTCCAGTCTCTTCCCGCACCCCCCACACCCCTTTCCCCCCCAAGAATAGTCAGTCCATTCCCTTTCTATGTCCCTGATTCTATTATAATCACCAGTTCATACTGTTCATCAGATTATTTATTCACTTGATTTTTAGATTCACTTGTTGATAGATGTGTATTTGTTGTTCATAATTTGTATCTTTACCTTTTTCTTCTTCTTCCTCTTCTTAAAGCATACCTTTCAGCATTTCATGTAATACTGGTTTGGTGGTGATGAACTCCTTTAGCTTTTCCTTATCTGTGAAGCTCTTTATCTGACCTTCACTTCTGAATGATAGCTTTGCTGGATAAAGTAATCTTGGTTGTAGGTTCTTACTGTTCATCACTTTGAATATTTCTTGCCACTCCCTTCTGGCCTGCAAAGTTTCTGTTGAGAAATCAGCTGACAGTCGTATGGGTACTCCCTTGTAGGTAACTGACTTTCTTTCTCTTGCTGCTTTTAGGATACTCTCTTTGTCTTTTGCTCTTGGCATTTTAATTATGATGTGTCTTGGTGTGGTCCTCTTTGGATTCCTTTTGTTTGGGGTTCTCTGCGCTTCCTGGACTTGTAAGTCTATTTCTTTCACCAGGTAGGGGAAGTTTTCTGTCATTATTTCTTCAAATAGGTTTTCAATATCTTGCTGTCTCTCATCTTCTGGCACCCCTATAATTCGGATGTTGGTACGCTTGAAGCTGTCCCAGAGGCTCCTTACACTATCTTCGTATTTTCGAATTCTTTTTTCATTTTGCTTTTCCGGTTGGGTGTTTTTTGCTTCTTTGTATTTCAAATCTTTGACTTGATTCTTGCGATCCTCTGGTCTGCTGTTAGGAGTCTGTATAATATTCTTTATTTCAGTCAGTGTATGCTTAATTTCTAGTTGGTTCTTTATCATAACATTGAGGGTCTCACTAGATTTCTTGAGGATCTCACTATATTTATCGGCGGTCTCACCAGTCTTTTCGAGGGTCTTACTAAATTTATCGGCGGCTTCTAGACAGTTCTTTAAAGACCTTAAAAGTGTGGTTTTGAACTCTATATCCAGCAGTTTGCTTTCCTCCATTTCTGTCGTTTGTGTCCTGTTTCTTTGTCTCGGCATTTTTTATGCTTCCCTGTGTTGATAAAGTGGTTTTCTGTGCTGAGTGTCCTCTAGGGCCCAGTGGTTCAGCCTCCCCAATTACCTGAGGAGGACACTCTTGGTGCACCCCCTTGTGGGCTTTGTGCACAGTCTTGTTGTAGTTAAGCCTTGATTGTTGTAGTTATCACTGGGAGGAATTGACCTCCAGGACAGTTGGCTGTGAGAATCAGCTGTGTCTGCAGTGGGAGAACTTCTGTGCTGGAGACACCCCTCTGGGGCAAGACTTGCTTCAATGGGGCTTTGGTGCTCACTGAGTCTGCCCCCCGAGGGTGTCCTTTATGTTTCCAGGGAGCTGCAAACTGGATGGTCCCACTCTGACCTCTGGGCTTCCTGGCTCCTGGATCTCTAGGGAGGTGCTAATCTAGCCTTTGCCTGCGGCTATCCAGCAAAAGCCTCCCTGCAGGGCTTGGGTGGGGTGGGTCCCACGGGATCAACAGGGCGGGGCTAGCAGTTATGGCTGCTCTCAGACTTGCCCTCAGAGGCTCTGCTTCTCAGTTTCCTGGCAATCGCTGCAAGCCCTTCGGAGAGAAAGCTGCCCTCGGGTTCCTACCGATGCCAGACAGTCCTGCTTCTCCCGTATGAGTCTGGGTCCCTAGAGACTCACCCGGAACTGGAGCTCAGAGCCTGAGACTCCCTCCCGATTGAAAACGACAACTGCGCCCTCAGCCGCCAGCCCGCTCCTCATGCACCTCCGCACCTTAGTATTTTACTTCCGTACTGCGCCTCCTCTGGGTCACGGTATGCTTTTCTCTTTCCTTCTAGTTGTAGAATTTCCACTCAGCCAGCCTTCCTGTGGTTCTGGATGATGTCCGTTCCGTCTTTTAGTTGTATTTTTGAAGTGGTTGTTCGAGGCAGCAAACTCCGGTGTTTACCTATGCCGCCATCTTGGTTTCTCTTGGAACTTGGAATAGTTTTAATTAAGCTAAAAAACAAACAAACAAAAAATAGCTAAAGAGCAGAAAGAAAGGCTTCCCTGAGCAGGTGGGTGAGAGGGGCAGGAGCTGTATCTGGTTCCATGTCTTACATCACTGTGACTTTTTGAACTATGTACCTGCATGTGATAACTTTTTAGTTTGTTTGTTTGTTTTTTTCTCTCCTTTATTTACTCTCTCAGGGGTCTAGGTTGGACCAGGAGTTGAGGGGTGTCCCCTTAAGGAATGAAGTCTTCACTTCTCTATTGTGTACAGAGAGGTGATCTGGATAGGCTAGAGCAGTGGTCGGCAAACTGCGGCTCGGCAAACCGCAGCTCGCGAGCGACACCCGGCTCTTTGGCCCCTTGAGTGTGGCTCTTCCACAAAATACCGACTTCTGCGCATGGGCCACGAAGTTTCAATCGCACTGTACGTGCGCGCTTGCACGTGATATTTTCTGTTTCTTTGTTACTAATGTTGTGGCCTCACCCCATAACAAAGAAACAGAATTTCCGGAGGATGAGGCCCAGAAATCAGGATTTTAAAAAGATTCCCAGGTGATTCTAGTGTGCAGCCAAGGTTGAGAACCACTGGGCTAGAGCCCATGCTGCCCTCACACAGCCTGGAGTGGAGTTCTGTAAGCTGCATCATCCTTTATCCAGTTGGTTAGCATTCCAGAGAAAAGCCACAGAGGGGATATTTTTATAGGCTTTTGGAGGGGGCCACAGGCCAAGAGTGTCCCTTTCTAAGAGCTGCTCCCCTTCTCTCCTCTGGCACCCCAGCTCTCCCCAATACCAGACCTGAAATGTAGGAACAAGGAGGAGTGGTTTCTGCTTCCTGAGGTGCCACTGTTTCCTCCGATTAATGTGGTTACATGAATGTTAAATGGATGTGTTCTTTGGTAACTTCTGTAAATTGTTTCATTTCTTTAGTATGTTTAGATGAAGCTTGAATGTGTCCAGTTGACTATTTTTCTGAGGATTCTCATGTACATTTTAAGGTTTTATTGTATTTAAAATAACACAGAGATAGCTCTCTGAATATACTAAAAACCACTGAATTGTACTCTTTAAATCAAGCATGTCAAACTCACAGCCTGCCGGTTGCAAGTTTGACATACTTGCTTTAAATGGATGAATTACGTGGTAAATGAATTATATCTCCATAACGATGTTAACAGAACTAACATGGAGAGTCAGAACTGCCCTAGAGCTTGGTCTCTCTGCAGCCCACCCCACTCCTCCACCGACATCTTCAGAGTGGGTGTTGGACTTGTGGAGAGCAGCAATCTGCCAGAATCCCAGTGGTGACAGATGTAGGGAGAAAGCAGCTTCTGGTGTTAGAGGCAACCCACGTCCCTGTCTGAGGAACATCAAGGAGAGTTAGCCAAGCACTGCTATACCTGGATGCTGAACAGGCTCCTTCCAGTGATGGAAGGTACAGCTGGTAACGTTGCAATACATATTTCTGAAAGACAAAAATGTATTCCTGAATGGTATACATGCCTCTTCGGGGGCATATGTGATGACCTTTTCCTTATAAGACCAGCATGATACTTCTATTCTAGAATTTTATAAGCTCTACCTCCTAAACAAGGGTGGTTAATCAGTTTATCACAGGTGATGTAGGAAGTTGTTCTTATACTTCAAGCAGAAAAACTGAGTTCCAAATGAGCACATTCAATGTTGGAAAACTCTTAATGTTATTGTTTTATTTTCAAATGTAAGTTTAAAAGCAAACATACCTTGCTTTTTAAATTTCCCAAAAGGTAAACATTAGATATACTTATATGACTTCATTTTCCCCAGCAGGACCCAGTAATTCCAGAGGGCTTAAGGTGTGTAGGGAGAAAACGAGCCTTAATTTTGTGTCCACACAGCTGGTCAATTTTAAAAAAGTTAATGTTTTGCCCTAGATAGTTTGGCTCCGTGGTAGAGCATAGGCCTGTGGATTGAAGGATCGCAGGTTTGATTCTGGTCAAGGGTACATACCTTGGTTGCAGGTTCAATTCCTGGCCCGATTGGGCGTGTGCGGTAGGCAACCAATCGATGTATCTCTCTCACAGTGATGTTTCTCTCTCTCTGTCTCTCCCTGTACCTCTTGTTAAGTGGCCCCAGGCCTGGCACTAGTGCCAGCTGGCCTTGGTTTGCATCTTGGCCTCTCCAGGGCACCTCCAAGCCCAGCACAAGTAGCAGCCATCTACAGATCACTCTGTAGCTCCTGCCAGGAATCCTCAGGAGGAGCACAGGAGGTGGCTGACCTTTACACTGCCTGGGAGGCTCCAGAGCCAATACACCTAGTGGAGAGCTTCAGACCATGCCAGATTACAATCCTACCACCTCCATGAGCAACACACTCAAGGGGTGGACTTGGCAGGCCCAAAGTTCATTGAAGCAAGTCCTGCCCCGGAGATTCAGCTCCCGCACAGCAGCTCCTCTGCTATTGTCTTAGCTGGTCCTCACAGCCAGTCAGCCTGGGGGTCAATCCCTCTCAGTAACATCAGCAGCAATCAAGGCTCAACTACATCAGGACAATTCACACAGCCAACACGGGTGCACTTGGAGCACCCATCTCGGGTGTAGGGTGCCGCTGGGCCCTACAGGTCACCTACTATAACACAAGGCCACTCTGCCAAGTCTGGGAGACATAGCAGTTATGCCTAGTACATAGAAACAAATGTAGGGAAGCAGCCAAAATGTGGAGACAAAGAAACAGGTCACAAATGGACACATGCTTTCATTTCTCTTGGGTGAATACCTAGGAGTGAAATGATTGGGTCTTATGGTAGATACATGGTTAACCCTTTAAGGAATTTCTAAATAGTTTTCCAGAGTGGTTCTGTAATTTTACATTCACAGCATCAGTGTATGAGAATTCCTGTTCCTCCACATGCTTCCAAACACTTGGTGTACACAGTATGGCCCGTCTTTTTAATTTTAGCTACCCAAGTAGATGTGTATGTACCTTATTGTCATTTTAATTTGCATTTCCCTAATGGCTAATATTGACTTGAAATTTTAAAAATCTAATGAAACTTGTTTTGTGGTCCAGAATGTATATGTCTTGGTAAAAGTTCCACGAGCACTTCCTTGAAAAGAATATGTATTCTACTTTCTTTGGCTGGAGTGTTCTATATGTTAGGAAGGTTGAAGTGCTTAATAGTATCACCATGGCTTTTGATAAGATGAGCTTTTTTGAAAATGTTATAATTCAAGTCACAACAAGGTGCAGAAATGGGGGTAGTTTTCCCTGTAAAGTGCTGTGCTTTCAGTGTGGTTTTTGTGAGCCGTACTTCTGTAGTTGGAATTAACAGGTTAGAGAGCTTGTTCTGCTATCTTCTCTTGCAGATTATGTCTCCACATCTGAAGCAGAAACAATACAATTTGTTAGTAAATTTCTCATATTAAAATAATCCTGTGGGAGCCAGCTCCTTCCTCTGGTAGGTGGTTGCAGAGTGGGTTCTTCTCCCATGGCCTTCCTGCAACTTGCTGAGTCCGTCTGAGGGAGGAGTGCTGGCTTGCTTTGACTGCCCTGGTGTACATCTCTTGGCTTGTTTTTGTGGTTCTGCTGATTTTCCAAGAATGTCAGGTTATGATATTTCAATCTTACTGTGTGTTTTTCTGAAAGCCTGTGAATGGAGAACTTTGGACTTGGATCATTAGAACCACCCCCAAATCATTGTTGATTTATTCTCCAAAGAAAATATAGTTAAAGTGGACTTTAAAAAATGTATACTTTGATTCACCTTTGCTCATTCTAACATGGTAACATATAAAAGGGCCTACTTTCAGTTACTTATTTGTTTATAAAGCATTGGGTTAATGTTTCAGGATGAATGACTTGGTACTTTGTGTTCAATTAGTAGCTTCACTGTTGAAATTCTTAGGAATCTTAAGGACAGATTGGCCCCTGTGGATTCCAGGTTAAATACCCAGCAAGATTCTCACTAGACATCATGTGCTTTAGGAATGAAGGCTTTTGTGAGATAAGGAGGGAGTCATTCAGCTATTTCAGGAAATCAGCTGATGAGGAAACTTCTGAGCCCAGTGTCTCAAACACCCAGGGCCCTGAGATGTAGGGATAGGGGCTGCCATCTCTTCCTGTTGTGGAGGGAGAAAAGGGAGATTCGGTTTCTGGCTCAAGGACCCTGGATTGTATACTTACCTGGCAGGGGACATACCATGATCACAAAGGTGATTTTCCCAGGGCGAGGCTTATCCGTTGCCCTCCTGATGTGCTGACCCCCGATGGGAAAATAAGAGAATCCTGGATTGTTAGAGTCAGTCAGTTTGAGCTGGTCCAGTTCTAGTCTGACTTTATGTCGAACGTCGTCAACAAATGATGTCGAAAGGGCTGTATGTTGCAGCATCTGCCAGCCTGCCCAGCGCCAAGGAGGGCCTGAGTGATATTTACGGGTGGTGTGGATTATGGGTTGGTCTCAGCCAGGGCTCATGCCCATCATAGCCTTAGCTTTGAATCTCTACCTTTGAAATACCCTGCCTACACTCTAGTCCTAAGTATTCACATGCTGAAACCCTCCTTACCTTTCTTGTTTCCTGTATTGTCCTTCCCTCCTTTTGTGGTCAAAGGTCACCTCTCCCTGGCTAATCAACTCATCCTTTTTTCCCCCTCTCCCTCCCCACTCTCTTTTTCCTTTCTTGCTCTTTTTCTCTCTTATTTTCTTTCTTTCTCTTTAAAGTTTTCATTATGGAGCCCTGGTCAGTGTTGTTCAGTGGTTACAGTGTTGTCCCATGCACTGAAGAGTCATGGGTTCCATTCCCGGTCAAGGGCACATACATGGGTTGCAGGTTCTATCCCCGGCCCAGGTGCGGGGTGTGTGCAGGAGGCAGCCAATTCATGTGTCTTTCATATTGATGTTTCTCTTTCTCTCTAACCCCCTCCTTCCTTCCCTTTCACCCTCTCTAAAATCAATGGAAAAAAATGTCCTCAGGCGAGGATTAATAAAACAAAAAAAGTTTTCATTATGGAAAAGTTCAATTATATACAAAAGTAGAGAGAATAGTGTAATGCTTCCCCAGTATCCCATGCCCAGCCTCAGTAGCTGTCAGTTATGGCCATTTGGTTTTGTATATGTACAGTAGCCGTATGTACCTGAGCCCCAGGTTTTTTAGAGAGAGACAGAGAGAGAAACATGGATGCGAGAGAGAAACATCAGTTGTTTGCCTCCCGCACATGCCCCAACTGGGGCTAGGGATCAAGCCTGCAACTGAGGTATGTGCCCTTGACTGGAATGGAACCCAAGACCCTTCAGTCCGCAGGCTGACACTCTAACCACTGAGCAACAGGCTAGGACAGCCCCAGGTTGGTTGGTTTGTATTTATTTATTTACTAGAGGCCAGGTGCACGAATTCGTTCACCAGTGGGGTCCCTTGACATGGCCTGCGGGATCGGGCCAAAACCAGCTCTCCAACATCCCCCGAGGGGTCCCGGGTTGCAAGAGCACAGGCCAGGCTGAGGGATCCCACCAGTGCACAATCGAGGCGAGCAGGGATGCGGGAGGTTGGCCAGCCGGGAAGGGACCATGAAAGGGCTCCAGGGCTTGTCTGGCCTATCTTGCTCAGTCCTGATCAGACCTCAGCAGCAAGCTAACCTACCAATTGGAGCATCTGCCCCCTGGTGGTCAGTGCATGTCACAGCGACTGGTTGATTGCCCCCTGGTGGTCAGTGGTCAGTGGTCATCATAGCGAGCAGTTGAGCGGCCTTAGCATATCATTAGCATATTACACTTTGATTGGTTGAATGGACGACTGGACAGTTAGCATATTAGGCTTTTATTATATAGGATTGTTAATCCTCTCATGAGGATTTCTATTTTTTTTTTAGAGAGAGTGGAAGGGAGGGAGAGAGACAGAGAGTGAAACACCAATGTGAGAGAGACATGGGTTGCCTTCTGCACACACCCCATCTAGCACCAGGGATGAAGCCTGCAACCAAGGTATGTGCCCGTGACCGGAATCGAACCTGATGCTCTATCCACTGAGCCAAACTGGCCAGGACAGCCCCCAGGTTTTTAAAGTATCCCTAAATATTTTAGGAAATATATAAAAACACTGTGCATAAATTAACAACAGTTCCTTAATATCAAATACTCAGTCAATATTCATTATCCAGGATCAGTATTCAAAATATATTTTTATTGATTTTAGAGAGCAAGGGAGCATAAGAGAAAGATAGAAACATCAGTGATGAGAGAGAATAATCTATTGCCTCCCGCACTCTCCTTACTGGGGATTGAGCCCAAAATCCAGGCATGTGCAGTGACCTCCTAGTTCATAGGTTGACGCTCAACCACTGCTCTATACCAGCCAGGCTCCTAAGTTTCTTCTCCTAAAGGTTTACTTTCTCCATCTTTTTTTTTTTCTCCTTGAAAATAACAGGTCACTTATCTGTCTCTTTTTTAATATATTTTTATTGATTTCAGAAAGGAAGGGAGAGGGAGAGATAGAAACATCAATGACGAGAGCAATTCATGGCCCCTACTGGGGATTGAGCCCCCAACCCAGGCACGTGCCCTGACTGGAATTGAACCATGAACTCCTGATTCATAGGTCGACATTCAACCACTGAGCACACTGGCCGGGCCAGTTATCTGTCTCTCTTTTTTTAATGTAGATGTATTTTTTTAAATATATCTTTATTGATTTCAAAGAGGAAGGGAGAGGGATAGAGAGTTAGAAACATTGATGATGAGAGAGAAACATCGATCAGCTGCCTCCTGCACACCCTCTCCTGGGGATGTGCCCACAACTGAGGTACAATGCCCTTGACCGGAATCGAACCTGGGACCCTTCAGTCCGCAGGCCGACGCTCTATCCACTGAGCCAAACAGGTTAGGGCTACATGTATTTTTTAAAAATATATATTTTATTGGTTTCTTACAGAGAGGAAGGGAGAGGGATAGAAAGAGTCAGAAACATTGATCAACTGCCTCCTGCACACTCCCTACTGGGTATGTGCCCGCAACCAAGGTACATGCCCTTGACCAGAATCGAACGTGGGACCCTTGAGTCCGCAGGCCGATGCTCTATCCACTGAGCCAAACCGGTTAGGGCATTATCTGTCTCTTTTAAGGTCCTCATGGATTGGGTTTTGCTGATTACATCCCTGTGATATTATTGAAACACATTGCTTTGATCATTGCATTTCCTGTAAATTGGTAGTTGGATTCAGGTGGCGTCACATACTTCCATCAGGAGGCATTTGGTGTCTTATTGGCTGTCTTTTTGTGCCCTTGGGAAGCACTGAGGGTCATTGATTATGTCCATTTCTTCATCAAGCACTGCAGGATGGTGACATTTGAATCCCATCATTCCTTTTTGGATTATTGGCTGGAATGATTATTTATTTTTAAAGAATAATTTATTGATTTTTAAAGAGAGAGGAAGGAAGAGAGAAACGTTGTGATGTGAGAGCACAACATTGATAGACTGTCTCTTGCACGCCCCCTACCGGAGATCGAGCCCACAACCCAGGCATGTGCCTGACTGGATGACCTCACGTGAAAGGGAGGATGCCAACCAACCTAGCCACGCAGGCCAGGGCTGGAATGATTCTTGAAGAGACACTTCCCCTCATGACTACCGTTGCTTACCCTGAGTTAACAGTTTGTATAGGAAAGGCAGGCTAACTGCTTGGTTCTTTCCTTTTCTTAGTTTTCACAATGATAAATTGATTCACTAGTGTCCTCCACTAATGACTAGTTGTTGTTTTTTAACCATAATTATGCTTTAATTGACTAAAATGTGATATATTTCAGTCTGCTGTATTTTTCATTCTCATCAATGCTCATATTGTTTCATTTTTTACTGTAAAATCCTGTTTAGGCCCTGACCGGTTTGGCTCAGTGGATAGAGTGTCGGCCTGCGGACTGAAGGATCCCAGGTTCGATTCCGGTCAAGGGCATGTACCTTGGTTGCGGGCACATACCCAGTGGGGAGTGTGCAGGAGGCAGCCGATCGATGTTTCTCTCTCATTGATGTTTCTAACTCTCTATCCCTCTCCCTTCCTCTCTGTAAAAAATCAATAAAATATATTTTAAAAATAAAATCCTGTTTAGGTTGGCTCCCGAGTTCTTTGATGTGACCTAGTAAAGTCTTTGCTTTCAGGTGTGACAAGAAATTCCAGGCTTAACTTGCACATCTCCTGGCATTTCTCCAAGGGTCCTGATTCCTTTCAATGGAAACTGAATTTAAATATCACAACCTAGGTGTGCTACAGGTGCTCACTGTTAATTGAACACAATTAGAAGGGTTTTATTGTTTCATTTTTAAAACATCATGTGTGATAGATACCTCATGGCGATGTGGAGGATCCCAGTCCTCAACAACACTTGGAATAATGGAATTAGAATATTCCTGTGTTGCTGTGGAGAAGTTTAATGATAATCTAATTTTCTTTTATAAAATCATTTGATTTTCACATAGCTATTCAAAGGTGTGTTTTTTTCCTTCAAAGTCCAAAAAATTTATCAGATTAAGTGTTAGAGTAGGTCTTTTGGGATTGGGAGTTGATTTTCTTAGGTACCCCATGTAGTCTTTCAATATGTATTTAATTTTTTTAGGGACGTTTTCTTAAATATAATTTTTTAAAATATATTTTTAATTTCAGCAAGGGAGAGGGAGAGATAGAAACATCAATGATGAGAGAGAATCACTGATCAGCTGCTTCCTGCCCTCCCCACACTGGGGATCGAGACCACAACCTGGGCATATGCCCTGACCAGGAATCGAATCATGTTCTCCTGGATCATAGGTCGAGGCTTAACCATTGAGCCAAGGCGGCCGGACTATTCATTTGTTTTTAAGAGCTTGTTTAAGTATAATTTAGGTGCCATAAAATTTACCCACTGTAAATGTGCAAATCAATGAATTTTAGTAAATTTATAAAGTTATGCAGTCATCATCACAGCCTAGTTTTACAACATTTCCACGTGCCAAAGAGTTCTCATGCTGTTAGCAATCATCCCCACTTCCACCCCACAATTTCCCAGGCAACCACTAATATGCTTTGTATCTCTATATATTTATCTTTTCTGAAAATTTCCTTTAAATGAAAGAATATAATTTGTGATCTTTTGTATCTGGCTTTTTTACTTAGCAAAATGTTTTTGAGGTTCATTCATGTTGTAGTATGTATCAGGATTTTATTCCTTCTTATGGCTGAATGATAGTCTGTTGGATAGATCACATCTTGTTTATCCATTCCTCAGTTGATGGACATTGAATTGCTTTTGCTATTTTGCTATTGTGAATAATGCTGCTTGCTATGAATATTTGCATATACATCTTTTTCCCCCAATTTTTTTTCTCTTGGGTAGATACCTATGAGTAGAATTGCTATGTTGTATACTAAGCTTATGTTTACCTTTTCAAGAAACTGCTAAATGATCTTCCAAATTAGCCAGACCATTTTACATTCTTCCTAGCATATGAGGTTCCAATTTTTCTACAACTTCACCAATCCTTGTTATTGTTAATACTTTTGATTACAGCTGTTCTAGTGAGTGATAGCTTGTAGTTTTCATTTGCATTTCCCTGAGGACTCATGATATCGAGCATCTTTTCATGTGCTTATAAGCCATTTGTATATCTTTGATGAAATAACTGTTTAAATTTTTTTTTTGAGAGAGGGAGAGAGAGGAAGGGAGAGGGGGAGAAAGAGAAACATCATTGTGAGAGAGAAACATTGATCGATTGTCTCCCATATGCACCCCAACCAAGGATTGAACCCACAATCTAGGCATATGCCCTGACTGGGAATCGAACCATGATATTTTGGTGCATGGGATGAGGCCAGGGCAACTGTTGAAAATTTTTACCTATTTTTTAAAAATTGTGTTTTTTTTGGTCTTTTTGTTGTACCGTGAGATTTCTTTATACATTTTAGATACAAGTCCTTTATCAGATATATGATTTATAAATATGTTCTCCCAGTCTGTGTCTTATCTTTTAGTTTTACTAATGATGTCTTTTGAGGTGCAAAACTTTAAAATTTTGATGAAATCCATTTTATACTTGGAAATACAAATGTCTTTTTTCAAAGAGTTTCATTTTCTATAACACCCATGTGTGAATTATTGACTTACTATTTATGATTTTTAGATCTACTTGCCTACGTTGTCTTTCCTAAGAACTCTGCACAGCTGTTGGAAAGGATGGGTGGGTCTGTGCTATGTGTAGTAATCTAGACAATGGCTAGAATAATGCTAAAATGTTAACACTGGATTATCTTTTCACTCAAGAAGCATGGCTCTTGACTTTTGAAAGCAGGATCTTATTCCTGACTCATTGTCCCAGGTGTCGTTGGCACCTTCTTAGGATACCGCCTGTTTTCTGTCTGGAGTTGTTGGGGCCTTTGCATCAGAGAAACCAGTGGCTCTTATTTTCATGGCACCTTATAAGTAGACTGCTTCTCTAAATATGGTGAAAAGGTCAAGTGCATGATATACCCCTTCCAATTTTGTAAAGGCTTGAGTAACATATTTTTACTTGGCAATTGCAGGTGAAGGACTTAACAAAATACTTGGATCCCAGTGGGCTCGGCGTGATCAGTTTTGAAGACTTCTACCAAGGGATCACGGCGATCAGAAATGGAGGTCAGTCACCCCGCCCCCCGTGCTTCCATCGCCTCACCCCTTCCTCAACTCCACCACTGTCCTTCCCTCTTGCTCAGCCACCCCTTATTTAATGACCATTACGCCTCAGACTCCTTTTGCTGAGCTTAATGTCTTCCCTTCTCTTTGAAGTCCCTAAAATGCCCCAGGTTTAAGGATGCTCTCTCTCCTTTTTTGTTATTTGCTCTTCACATACCCTATCTTCCAGAATTGACTGACTCAACTACTTATCCATAATGTTAGAAAACTACTGCCACTTTCCCCAAAGAATTTTTAATGGAAACTGACACACACAAAAATATTAAAAGACTTACACAGTGAACACTCATATGTATATCTCTTATCTGTATTCTGCAGGCAACATTTTACCATATCTGCTTTATTCATCCATCTTCCTATCTATTTTCTCTTTTTTCTAATGGGATGCATTACAAATCTGTATACTTCCATACACTTCAGCCTAAACTTTTCAGCATGCTATCAGTCATTACCCAGAGTTCAATAGTTGTTTGCAGTCTTTTTAGAGTAAAAATTTACCTACAGTGAAACCTTAAGTGTGCCATTCTGTGAATTTTGACAAGTTCCTGTGTCTGGTAATGCAAATCACTGCCCAGAGTTACTAACATCACCACAGGCAGTTCCCTCATGGCCTTCCAGTAATCTCCTTCCTCTTATTGGTACCTTCTTTGCTGATTTTTGTCACCATGGATTAGTTTTGCCTTTCATGGACTTCATGTAAGTATGATCATCCATATCTGCTCTTTCACCTGGCTTCTCCCCGTGCGTGATGTTTTTGAGATTCATTGTGTTGGATCAGGAGTCTGTTTTTCTGTTATGGAGTAGTGCTCCATCATGTGCTTATACCTCATGGGTGGATACTTGTTTGGGGATAGATGGTTCCAGTTGGGGGTTATATATAAAGCTACTAGTGAAATCGGTGGGCAGGTCTGTGTAGATACATGTTTTCATGAGTTGGGGGCCTGTACCCAACAGTGGGGTGGCTAGTCATGTGCATGTGAATTCAGTTTCGTGTAAAATTGCCAGATGTTCTTCCAAGTAGTTGTACCATTTTACTCTCTTACCAGTTGCCCAAGCACTTTCCTCTTCAAATGAAACTCTGAAGCTCTGAGTAGACCTTTCCTTCTCATTCCCCATCTTTGGCCAGGTGGTGTCAGGAGTGCAGTGTTGGGAAGTCACCAGTCACAGGCTGTCTCCCTCCTTCTTGCACCTTGTCAGAGGAAGAGGGGCATAAAGAGACTCGGCAGAGCCCAAGGTCATCATGGTGGTCCAGTCAAGGCGGGGTACCTTTGAACCCGAGGTCTTATTAGCAGTTGTAGATAGAGTCTCACCTGTCTTCTCTGTTACATCCCCAAAATTATTGCCCGACAGTGTCACATAGGGCCTGGGTTTCCTAAAACACCAAATCCCAGATGGCTTTGAGTAGCATTCTGTATATGGAGCCCTGTGTGTTGTTACTTCTTTCACCTAGTTAGTCCACACAGATATGAACACCAGCACAGTCCAGAGACCCATGGTGAACAAGCAGCCAGGGACCTTGTGCGTACAGAGCACGAAACGAGGGAGGGAACAACAGGGGAGGTGCTGCTGCTGTCAGTGTGGCAGGTGGGGGTGGGGACTGACTCGCACAACCTTAGCACAGGGATGATGGCATCAGTGTGTTCCCTGAGGCACAAATCAAAGGGCCCGGAGGAGCTCTGGGCCTTGGACATGCCCCTTGTAGTCTCTGCCCTTCCAGCTGAGGGTTGAGACTGGGCTTCCTTGGATTCAGGTGGTTGAGGAGCCCAGATTCCTCTCAAGTGGCAATGCTGGGAGCAGCAGTGGCAGCTGGCCCATGGGTATGGGCAGTGGTCAGTGAGAGATGGAGCCTGGGCCATCTGTGTGGTCAAACTCTGAGGCTCTCTCTAGTCAAAATTCAGGCTGGTGGCTGCTCTTTGTTCTTTTGGGCCATGGTTAGTGCGAAATGAAGTAGGCTCCGCTGCAGGAGTTCCTGGGGGGGTCACATGCTCCCGGAAAACTTGATCCAGGCAGGCACAACCAGTCCACTGTAATAAAATTCTTGGGCCGTTGACCTGCCCACTGAGAGCCAGGAGCTGTCTCTGCAGGGGCTGATTATCTGTCGGATAGAACGGGTTGCTGGCTGCTGACCCTCTTGGTTGTCTCGTGGGTTGCATGTGTCTTGAAGTTCAGTGACTTAAGGCATGTGTAGATATTTATCAATCTAGTGAGAGAAAATGGTCACCTGAGAATGGCCTGTCTCCTTGAGTCCTGATCTTTCCTTAATGGTTAACCATCACCCTGATCCGCTGAGGTAGGACCTCTGCCTGCGCACCCCACCCCTCTGCCCTCTTCCTTGCCTTTGCCTGGGATACCCCCACTGAAGCTGAGGCACTCTCTGTCCTTCCCAGGGGCTGGCAGAGAGAAGCACGAGGTAGGGTTTCTGTGTCTCTGCCTGAGAGGAGCTGGCCAGGGCTCTTCTGTCACATCCAGAGGTCTCTCCAGTCTGCGCTCCCGTTTTAACCTCCTGGCTGACATGTCCTGTTCCACCTGCTCTGTCCCCATTCCCCAGGCAACTGGCTAACTGCAGCTGCACCTTCTTCTGTATTGGGGAGCAGCCTCCTGCTGTTCCAAGCCCCACAAAATCAGTTCACCTAGGGAAAGGCCTGCCTCTGTCCAGCCCACACACACCATTGAACCCCACTGGGATTGTTTGAGTCTCTGTTTTTGCATCCTTGTTGGTAATATTTCCACTTTGATTTAATTAAAAATAAGACCCCCCCCAGTCAGTCCTGGAGTTATGAATATCTTCAGGAAATGGTGCCGTGTTTTTCCAATGGCAAGAACATTCTGGAATAGAAGCATCCCCAAAAGGCGAGGCTTGAGGCTTGGTCTCAACACGAAACTATATTGGGAGGTGCATTGTAGGTGCTGTCCCCCCCACCCTGAGTTTAGCTTGTGTAGAACAGACCTCTGCTTCTGAAGTGAGGTAGTGGACTCTGAATATGAGGGACAGTCTGCTGCTGGGGTGTGTGGTTGAGGAGGCAGAAAGGTCGGAGGCTTTGGATAGGGTTGGCCTGCCAGCAGATGGGTCAGGGTCCTTGAGTGGGTGGGCTGAAGGGAGGTTTTAGTGATGAGAGCTTGAATCAGGCTGGATGGAGGGGCAGTAGCTAAGGGAGGGCACAGCTTAGACTTGGAAGGACTGTGGGTGTGGACACTGTTGAGCTGGATTGTTCCAGACTCTGGGAAGTAGAGTCCCCTGCCTGAGAGCCGGCATTCTTGTGGAGGACAGCCCATACACGTTGAGGCCGTAGAGCTATGAGAGCTAACAGGAGCTCAGGAGGAGGGTGATGCCAGAGGTGGTCCATCGAATTCTCCCTGAGAAAGTCTGGGAAGGGGTGGCAGGGTCCAGGTGGGGGACATGAAGGGAGTGTGCCCTGCACATTTGGGAGCTGAAGGGAGGTCACTGTGGCTGGTTTGGGTAACCAGGATCAGAAGGTGGGGGCATGACGGGGCTGTGGGCACTGTGGGAAGACTTGACCTTCTTGTCAAGAGGCCTCACAATTCAACTCCATCCCAGGCTCCCTGTGGAAGGGCTGTTGAGAGGCCCCTTGGCTCAACACCAGCAGAGCAGGTCTATGTCTTGGAGTGGGCATGAGTGGCAGGGCCTCCAGGTGACTGTAGCTGGCGTGGGCGTGGGGAACACCCACCCTGTGCATCGGATCTACTGCCGGTCTTGCTCAGAGCTGTGGGCTTGGCTTTACTTTTTTGGTAATTTGCAAATTTTTTTTGTAATTTGACTTCATCATTTAACTTTTGTTAGGAAGGGAGAGTGAAAATAAAATTAGGATCAAAGCAAGTCAAAGATGATTGTGAAATGTTATTTCATAGCATTTGGAAGAGTGGAAAGCATGATTACGCCAACTGAATTTCAGCTCCAGTGCACTTTGAGTCTTCCCTCCAGTGTGCCATCATGGCTGCTCACAGCCTGTCTTGTCTGACAGACTTTTATTCTGTATCCAGGAGCGGCATAGCAAGTGACACGATATATTGACCCAGTTTGCAGGGAAAGCGCAAGGAGATTGTTACTGTCACAACCACAGGCCTTATTTCAGGAATAGAATGAGATAGAGAGGGAATTATTACAAATAGGCCATTGCTCTGGCTCGTCTCCCCCTCCCCCCCAAATTGACTCTGAAAGAATAAGATAAATGCACATTAAAAATTTCCACTTAATTGCAAATTGCTTTAGTTTTTGTAGAAGAAAACTGAAAGAAGAGTCCTATTTAGTTCCCATCAAGAATAGAAAAACATCAGCTATATTCACATCTTTCTCTTCACCATGTGGGGCAAGACTCCTAAATCATATGCCCACCACTGGAATGTGAGCACATGCCTGAAATGATTCGCTAAGTTTTAAGAGTTTGAAACTCTGTGTTTCAATTTTTGGAAGTGCAAGCAAGACTTAACATTTAAGAGGGGGAAAATAGGTCCCAAACAGTCTGGCCTTTTATAAAATACTGAGGCCCAATGCACAAAAATTCGTGCAAGAGTAGGCCTTCCTTCCCCTGGCTGCCGGGACCCGGGCTCTTCTCTCCGGCCCCGGCTTCGTCTGAAATGAGGCCCAGAAGGATGTCCGGTCTAATTAGCATATTACCCTTTTATTATTATAGATGTGTGACCACTGGGATAATGGTCCTTCTTTACTTCCTGTCACAGAAACCAAAAACTTCTGTCCACAGCAATCCTCTCCCCCTTCAAAAAGAGCACATATAGCCCTAGCCGGCTTGGCTCAGTGGATAGAGCATCAGCCTGCGGACTGAAGGGTCCTGGGTTTGATTCCGGTCAAGGGCACATGCCCAGGTTGCGGGTTTGGTCCCCAGTAGGGGATGTGCTGGAGGCAGCCAATCAATGATTCTCTCTCATCATTGATGTTTCTATCTCTCCCTCTTCCTTCCTCTCTCAAATCAATAAAAATATATTTTTTTAAAAAGGGCACATATAGTTTGCTGTAGTTCACATGCACCAAAGACCCAAACCTCCAGTGCAGGGGACTCCAAGGCTGTCAGCCTGCCATGCGCTGAGGCTCTTTCATCCCGCCATAGTCTGAGCCCTCAGGTATTTAGTCACACTCCCAGGGAAAACAATACAAAACAGCAGCCACATAAGGGATTTTGGTTTAAGGGCCTTAATTACTACTGCAAAGCAGTATTGAATTGGCAAAGACATCTCATAATTACTAAATGCATAAATGCTTGAATTTTCATAATTATTGAGGAAAAGCATCATTGTTTAAATTGAGAGAGCTCTTTAGAAACTGGACGGAGTAGCCATGTGTCCAGCTATTGCTCTGTGGTGAGGGTCCTTCAACATTCATTCTCCTTCCACACTTATACTGGCTGTCAGTGACTTCACACCACTGGCCCTTCAGAACCTGGCTGGGGATGTGGAGGGCAGCATTTTCCCCACATGGTCCAGTTGCCAAAGAAGAATGTTCTCTAGCCAAGGAAGCTGGTGATGACCGTTTCAAAGTACTCTCCCCAGGAGCGTCCAGGGAGGTTTGCTCTTCCATTTGACCTTCAAAGACTCTACTCCACTTTCTAAATAAGTGACTGATGTTATGTTAGATTATGTGAGATATATTGAATAAGTAACTGATACATTTTAAATAGGTACTATTGTGATCTGTTTTCTGCTCACACTTTGACATCCAATGTGTGGGTTTTCCTCACCAAGCAATTCTCTAATTCTCTGCAGACCCCACCTAGGTGGCCTACAATTTAATTCGTTCTGACGTCAACTGCCCAGAGTTAGCGCAGACCCCACAGGTGCCCAGGTTACCCACACTTCTGTTTGACACAGCTCCTTCCTCAGGTTTGATAACGTGCTATAATGGCTCATAGAACCCAGGGAAACACTTTAGTTCTGTCACCAGTTTATTATAAAGGTTACAATGAACAGCCAGATGAAGAGGTATATAGGGTGGGTTTGGAGGGTCCACAATGTAGGGGCTTCTGTCCCTGTGGAGTTTGGGATGTGCTATTTTCCCCATATGATGTGTTCACTAACCCAGCTCTCTGAACCCCCTCATTTTGAGAAGTCGGGTTGGAACTGAAAGTTCTAGCCCTCTAACCACAAGGTCGGTTCCCTAACCAACCTCCATCCTCCAAGAGTCACCTCATTAGTTTAAACCCAGGTAAGGCAGAAAGGGGCTTCTTAATGAGTAACAACGGATGCTCTTTGCATCCCATCACAAGGAAGTTCCCAGAGTTTTAGGAGCTCTGTGTCAGGACTGAGGATAAAAATCAAATAAATATTTATTACGATATGACAGTATACTGTAGTGAGGCAACATCAAGAAACATAATTCCATAACTTGCACGCTCTTTGGAAAGTGTTAGGCCTGAACATGGTCAGGAGACAGTGGAAGCCAGTACCTTTTCTTTGTGGGAATTGGTTGTGTTTGAAAAGTGATGTTTCTATTGCTGACGTCAGAATTATAGCCTGTCCATCATGAAAAGATTGCTTTTCTTTTTAACTTTTTCTTATCTATATTTATAAAAGCCTAAATGACCAGCCCTCAGGCTGGTAGCTGTGACACACACTGACCACCAGGGGGCAGACACTCAGCGCAGGACCTGCCGAGCAACAGCAACTTTGCAGAGTGCCCTCTTGCACTCTGGGACCCCTCAGGGGATGTTGGACTGCTGTTTTCAGCCCAATACCCCCAGGCCAAGCCAAGGGACCCCACCTGCTGGAGGGATCCCGCTCACTTCGCAGATGCCTCCCCAGGTGCGGCCGGCCAGGGAAGGACTGCGGGAGGTTGACTCCAGGGCGTGTCCGGCCCATCTTGCCCAGTCCCATCCCACTGGCCACCTTCTAATTAATTTCCTTTCAATGTCCATGAATCCGTGCACCAGGCCTCTAGTTATAAAATAAAACATATATTGGAGAAGATAACGTTAAGCAAAAAAAGAAGAAAATAAAACCTGACCGTGAGTCCAGCACTGAGGACAAGGTGTTATTTTGCTAATATTTCATTATACTCACTCCTCCCCAAACATGTACAATTTAAAAAAAATTAAATCTGGCATCTAATACTTTTTTTTTTTTGCACCTAATACTTTTTAAAGCCGTGAGCGGTGTCACAGAGCAAGTATCATGCTCTTTCTCTTTTACAATGTTGTCCAGCTCTTTTAAGAAGTAGTTACCATTTGGCCTCCACACCACTGCCTAAGAACTCTGGCACAAAGTGTTGTTTCCGTCGGGGACCTGCTGTCCTACCCTAACCTTTCTTCCCCCGGGTTTCTCATAGCCAGTCCAGGCTCCATTGCCCATTCACATCGTTTCCCCCTTCCCTCTCTGGGTGGTCTGGGTTTCCTGCTAAGTCTGGGTCTTCTCTCCCGCAGATTCTGATGGCCAGCTGTGCAGCATTGTCCCTGCCCAGGACGAGGAGCCGCAGGCCTGCCCTGATGAGTTCGAGGACTTTGTTACCTTTGAGGCAAGTGGTTTTCACAAGAGAGCTGAGAGGGAACTTGATGTTACGCCTACTCCTCTGTTCAATCTTAAGTCCTGCTTCACTTAGTGGTTCCCTGGCTGTTTATATAGGAAATGGCTGCAAGGGCAGGGAAGGACTCACTCTGCAGCCCTGTGTACACTGGGGGCACTGTGGTTGGTGGGCTTTGGGGGACTCCTGGCTCCAGCACACAGTCGATAGGTGTCTACTCTGAGTGTTACATAACTGAGAACCTTAACAAGAGACGCCGTTGGGTTCGTTGTTAGTAGAGTGACAGGCTGAGCAGTTAGGAGTCTCGTGAGATTGTCACCTTCTGTCAGGCTGCCAAGCAAGGCCAGAGCAGGGGACTCATTTTGAGGTTTTTATTTTATCACATTTCAAACCATTTTCTGGGTCTATTAGAGACCTTTGATTAATGCCTTGCTTTACTCTGCCCCCTACCCCCAGAAGAAGCCAGCGTTGCTATGGTTACATGGTGTTGCTGGTAATTGAGGGTGATTTTTCCAAGGTTTGGGGAAGGTCTGTGAGACAGACCACTATCACTGTGTCCCACTAGTTGGAGAGGTGGGCTGGGGCAGATGCTGGGAGAGTCCAGGTGGCTGAGTCTAGAATTTTTTTTAATACACTGGAAACTCCTGAGTTCTCTAAGAGCTATTGGGGAAGGCCGTGGTGGCCACTGCTAGCCCCTCAGCCTCTGTTGCCCAGTGAGGGGAGCAGGGTTAGGCTGTGACCCACTGGGCCTGAAGCCCTGCACATCAGTCCTCTGAACCTCGGCTCCTTTGTGAAATGAGGGGGTTGCACAGAATAGATTCTGAAATTCCCTCTGAATATTAACTCACCTCAGAATTCCACTGCTTTCCTTCTCTGTCTCATGCCCCTCCTGTGAGGAGCTGCCCAGGTATTGGTGACCCCTCAGATAAATGCAGGCTCACTTCCTGACTATCGTTTCTGCCAGCACAGACCCCCCTTCCCCCCAGGCCACCTGGGCCTGTTCATCCTTCACAGCTTTGTCCCAGAGTACCAGCTGAGCCTGAGCCCCCGCAAGGGCAGGAGCCACCGCTTTTTGTCCCCTGTGTGCATTCTGGGTGCGACTGGGCAGTGCCAGGCCCAGTCTGGCATGTGGAGGCCAGTACCCAGATGGGACTTGTACTGATTGCAAGGCACAGTGTGGCCAGGCGGGGGACCCCGGGTGTGCATGGCTCTGATGTGTCAGCTTTCAGATGAACTGCCAGCCCCTGTGACTGAAGAGGCTGCTTACAAGGCCTGAGTAGGAAGGTTCTGTGAGGTTTGACACATCTTGAATTTTTCAGGAATGCAGCTAGACCAGGGGAGAGCCTTTGTTGTTTGGAGCATCTGGAGAATTGCCTTCCCAGCAGTATGGCAGGATCCTGTTACTTATGTCGTCAGCACTGAATCCTTAATCATGTCTCAAGAGTATACACTTTATCATCAGTGTTCTTGTTTTATTCCTCTCTCATATTTCTGCTAGGACATTACATCAGTTTTTTAAAATATTTTATGTGTAGTGAATTGAATGGTGGTCCCTCAAAGATACATCCACCCAGAACCTGTGCCTCTGCCTCTCCTACCAGTCTCTATGCAGTCTCCACTTTCAGTCCTCGGGTATCAGGGTTCTCTCTGGCGAGTTTTCCATTGATTGTTCAGGAAGTTCTTCTGTATTTTAGTTGAATACCAGTTTGTTCCTGGGAGCATGTCCGTGCAGCATCCACTTACTCTGCTGCCATTTTTCCACCCAGAACCTGTGAATGTGACCCTCTTTCTCCAAAGGGAAGGGCCTTTTCAGATGTAATTGAGTTAAGGACCTCAGGATCAGATAGATCATGCTGAATAGCGTGTCCTTAGAAGAGAAAGGGAGATGACACAGTGGGGAGAAGGCAATGTGAAGATGGAGGCAGAGGCTGGAGTGATGCAGCCACAGGCTCAAGGACCGCCAGGAGCCTACAGAAGCTGGAAGGGGCAGGAAGGGAGAACTCAACCCTGCTGACACTTTGATTTCAGTCTTCCGGTCTCCAGAACTGTCAGAACACACTCCTATTGTTTTAAGCACCCAGTCTATGGTAATTTGATACAGCAGGCCTAGAAAACTAATACAGTGTTTGATTACTCAGGATAGTAAAAGGCATCAACACATTTTGTACTTAAAGTTCTTGTTTGGTCCAAAAGAGTGAGTCACTGCAGTGGGGCTGCCTCCCCCGAAACCTAGGTAGAGCAGGTAGGGGTGCTGTTTGACCATGACCCCGTTTTGTCCTCTGAGTGGGTGAATCGCCCTCTCAGCCCACATGACTGTGGCCCTCCCGCCTCTGTGGTTGCCTCCGTCCTGGGGGTGTGCCAACTCCCACCTCTTGCATTTGGATGGCATGGTGGGAACCAGGCTTTTCAAAGAGTATGCCAAAGGAATGCGTCTCAGGTTTTTAAATCCTAATTTTTTTAGAATGGAGGAAATTTTTTTAAAGTTTTTTTGTTACTTAAAATTAATACACTTTATGTTTTAGCAGTTTTAAGTTTACTGAAAATGGAGCTGATAGGCAAAGAGTTCCTATCACTCCCCCTCGCCCCTGTACACACACCAACACAGTTTTCTCCCTCATGAACATCTTGCCTTAGTGGGTACATTTGTTAAAACTGATGAACCAATATTGATGCATTATTATTAACTAAAGTTCATAGTTTACATGAGGGTCACTGTTGTGGTGTACAGTCTGTGGTTTTGACAAATGTACAATGTCCTGTATCCACCGTATAGTATCATACAGAGTAGTGTCACTGCCCTAACAGTCCTCTGTGATCCCATGAGTCACTCCCCCACCCACCCACTAGCACCCAGCACACTGATCTTTTATTTGTCCCCATGGTTTCGCCTTTCCAGGATGTCACATAATCACATAGTTGGAATCCTACAGTGTATGGTCTTTACTGACTGGCTACTTTTGCTTAATAATATGCATTTAAGATTCCTCCATGTCTTTTTATACTTTTTAAGGTTTTTAGATGTCATTTTTAGGGGAGTGAAACTAGTACTGTGAAACTTACAGAAAGATTGCTCTCTTTTTTAAAAAATGTACATTATATAGTCTTTAAAAGTCCAATAAAAATAGGAGTGGAGAATATGTGCATTACATCCAAATACCACATTTGGAGAGCCTCTGCTGGAGATCTTCAGAGACAGGCCTTTTATTGATTTTTCTGGCTGGGCACACGACAGTGTTGGTCAGGGGACCCTGTGCACAGAACTATTTTTTTTTTTAAATATATTTTATTGATTTTTTACAGACAGGAAGGGAGAGAGATAGAGAGTCAGAAACATCGATGAGAGAGAAACATCAATCAGCTGCCTCCTGCACATCTCCCACCGGGGATGTGCCCGCAACCCAGATACATGCCCCTGACCGGAATCGAACCTGGGACCTTTCAGTCCGCAGGCCGACGCTCTATCCACTGAGCCAAACCGGTTTCGGCTGCAGAGAACTATTGATGGGCTGCTGCTTCTGGTCCTTTTCCTGCCAGGGCTGTTCAGTGGGTTCCGTAGCTCCCAGCATTTCCCTGAGCATCCCTTTGGCTTGTCGCTTGTAACATAATTCCTAGGAGAAAGTCACTGATGTGGCATGTCTGAGAAGGGAAGAAGTGAGGAAGTGACTTAGGGTTATCACTGACGTTCAGGGAATGAGAGGAAAGCTCCTCGTCTGAGAATCTGAGTGAGGTAGAGGATGGAGTGCTGGAGGCCTACATGGGTGATCTCGTGTGCCAGGATTTCTGGAAGGGGATGGGAAAGTCACGGAACAGGCACAAACAGAACTGATAAGAATTGTCCCTGCTGTACCTCCTCTGTTCCTCCCTCTCCCACTATCAGCAGCTAGAGAAAAGAGCTGCCTTAATAAAATATAACAGGGAAATGTGGCTTTTGTACAAACTGTATCTGAAAGGTTAGAGAGTCAAAAACAAAAGCCATTCTGTTTTGAGATATGACTGTTAAGAACCCAGCAAAGGCACTTCCTGAACTTTGCCCCTACCTCCACACCCCCACACCCACCACTGGCACAGCAGGTTTAACAGAGCATGTCTGGGAGCAGGTTAAACTTTTTCCCTGGCAGTGATGTACCTTCAGGTGAACACACAGGTTTGGCAGAAATCCCAGCACAACTTGTCTGTTGAGAGTCTGGACGGAAGGCCCTCGCGCTTCTGATACGATGGGGAAGCTGTCTCCAAGAGCGTGCCGGCTGGAGCTGGTGCGGGCTCGCATCTGAGGGTAAGAGGAGGCTGTGTTGTGGTGGGACACAGGCTCACACCATGCCCAGCAGTTAGTTCTCCTCTGAGGGACCACAACCTGGACAGTGGGGACCCCAGGCAGGGTTGGCCACACATGAGTTCCTTACTAGTGGCTCTGTATGCAGCCTTCCTTATTGCCTGTTGGCAGATTGTTTGTTAACTGGTGAAAGTACCATTAACATGTAAAGTTTTCTAAGATGCACAAGAGTTCATCTTAACATGTGTAATTTGTAAACATTTTTATAGTTGGTGGCATAGACTTGTGGGCTTCTGGGCAAAGCTAGGTCCTGTCTAGTGGCAAATAATGAATGGATGGGGCATGTCTGTGAGCTGCTCTTATGTTTTGTCTAGTAGACTGTGGGTGAGCATGCACCACGATCTAAGATGACTTTCGTCTCTCGTGAAAAGTAGGTGTTTACCCAGCTGCCCTGGAAAACTACCTGCTGGCCGACATTTATCCGAGGCAGCTTTGACCAATAGAAACTGACCCTCAGGGGCTGCAAGGTGGGGCAGCACCTGGGAAACGAGTTGTCCCTCTTTTGGCTGCTTGACCCTCCCTGGGTTTTGTCCTAGGTGCTCATGGAGCCGACCAGTCTCTTCTCCCCTTTGGGCTGCTGTCGTGGCTTTGGTCTGTGTAGGGAGCTCCAGATAAGAGGCTGTTTACCAATACCCTCGCCAGGATTTCTGCATGTTTATAGCTGTGCTGTGGGGACAGGACCTTCACCATCCTATTTATTTATAATTTTGGGCAAATTAAGGTGTAAGTGCAAACACAAAGCCTTTTGTGAAGTGGTGAACAGTTTTCATCAGCGTACGACTCATTTGGTGCAGGGGGACTCATTTGGTGCAGGGGAACGGGTTTGCTTTAGAAAGGAGGGTGAAGGTGGGAGAGTGTTTGCCCTCTATCTGTTTAAAAGGTGGGGAGATACCCAGAATGGAGTGTGTAAGTGCCTGGTTTGAAACAGTCGAGTTTTATAGCTTCTGCCTCATTGTTTCTGTGTCAGTGGAGAACTATTTCCATTCTGGCCAAACTCCAAGGGGGTTTCAGCTGCAGCCCCGGTCTCAACTGCACGGGTGAAATAAACAGGCCCAAGTGCCTGGACCTTCTTTCCTGGAGAGAAATGTTGGGTGCTGAGTTGATTTGCTCTTATAGATGCTGAGCTGCTATCGAGGGTCCATGCAGCCCAGAGAAGAGCATCATGCATCTATTAGAAGTGCTGGTTGGTTGGCCTTTTTTTTTTTTCAATCCTTACCTGAGGATATATTTTCCGTTGATTTTTAGAAAGAGTGGAAGGGAGGGCAAGAAGGAGGGGGACAGGGAGGGAGGGAGAGATCGATTGGTTGCCTCCCATATGCTCCCCAATCGGGGCTGGGGATTGAACCTGCAACCCAGTTACATGCCCATGACCTGGAATCGAACCCACGGCCCTTCAGTGTGCAGGCTGATGCTCTAACCACTGAGAACACCAGCCAGGGCATGGTTAGCTTTTTAAAAGCTGACCTTAACAGTCAAGGTCTGGCCCTGACTGGGTAGCTCAGTTATTGGTTAGAGCATCATCCTGATGCACCGAAGTAGTGGGCTCAATCCCTAGTCAGGGCACATACAAGAATCAACCAGTGAATGCATAAATAAGTGAAACAACAAATTAATGTCCCTCCCTCACTCCCAAATTCATCAGTGGAACAAAAAATTGATGTTTTTTTCTCTCCCTCTTCCTTTCTCTTTCTCTAAAACCAATCAAAATACATTAAAAAAATTTTTAAGAGTCAAATTCTGTTTTCCACAGGAAACTATTACAGGGGTATTTGGGGGGGGGCCTCAATAGCCCTGTGGAGTGAGGATTAGGGCGTGTGGGCCCTGCCTGCTTCCTCAGTCGAAGGACTGAGGTTGAGGTGGGGGAGGTCCATGGGATTGTCCTGCAGGTAAGGAGCAGTGCTCTTGTAGGAGTTTTCAGCTGAAGACTGAATAGCTGACTGGTCTTTGCCGTCATCACTGGAAGTGTGGTGTGGGGATCTTCCTGGTGCCCTTGGGTGGTTCTTGGGTAGCATCCCATGCAAGTGAGCAGTGCCACTGGGTAGCCAATTGGCAGCCATACCTCAGGACATCAGGAATTGACTGGATTTTGTGCCTTCTTGGTTGTGTTCCCCCTTCTAGCTACTCCCTAACATAGTGGCATCTCCTTCCCAGCTCAGGTAACTCGTCTCTGCCTATGCTACCTGCAGAACAAGCACAGAGCCAGCCTGCTCAGGGATGATGAGTAGGACAAGAGCCTCTTGAAGTGATTTCCTGGTTTCAGATTTTGAAGTGAACTTAGTTGCCATAGATTCCAAGGAAGATTGGGTTTTCTGTTAAAAACATAAGTAACATCACTGAACATCTCAGTAGGTACATCTCATGTCATTCCCTATTTTATTCTGGCCTTACAAGCAGCTGGCAGGGATTCCACCCACCAGTAACACATGAACTCTAGTCTTTCATTTTCTGTTTCGGGACCTATCTTTGTGGTCTCTCTTGATCCCGTATGGTTGCAACCTGTTGAGATCAGCATTTACAACCCCCCCTTTTACAAATGAGACGACAGGCTCAGAGTAGTTGAGCCCCCATTCCGTGCTAAATGGCTGGTAGACAGCAGACTGAGGACGGACCTGGGCCTCTCGTGAGCCACACCAGGCTCCTACTGGCTCGACCACGGTCCTTTGCCCCTCTTCCATGGGGCAAGGAGCCTCGGGGGTGCAGCATTGTGAGGCTCTAGTTGCCCCCAAACGTAGCCAAGGACTGTGACTTTTTGTTATCCTAGCACATCTGAGCAGACTGTCCACCAACCGTGATACCTGAACCCGAGTACAAAGTGCACTTCTCCCCAGCTACTTTCTCAAATTGTTAAACTTGGGATCTTGTAAGCATGACATGTTGGCTACATTTCTTAACCATTGCAATTGTGTTTTAATTAGAGCTGAGATTATAAACTGAAAATGGCGTTTCACAGTTCTTTAGTTTTAAGTTAATTTGTACAGTCCACAGATACTTCCTGCCTGCTGTGTGCCAGACCTGTGCTAGGTGCTGAGTCCACATGGGTAAAAATAAAGATATGTTTAGTGGGAAAGTATACATTTAACCAGTGAACATAATTAATTGGTTAAAAATTTGATTAATTAGTATTTTGAAGTTAGAGCACGTAATTGAATTTCATTGCCATAGCCTGAACAGACATAATAGGTATTCATGATACCTTTTTGAATTTTTTCTTTTCTTTAAATCCTCACCTGAGGATATGTTTTTATTGATTTTTTTAGGGAGAAGGAGAGAGAACACATCTGTTGGTGGCCTCTCATACGCACCCCGATCAGGGATTGAACCTGCAACCTGGGTGTGACCGGGAATTGAACCAGCAACCCTTTAGTGCACCAAATGACGCCCAGCTAACTGAGCCACCCTGGCCAGGGCTTCATGGTGACTTTTCTTTTAAAAACATTTTTTTTTTAAAGAATAGTTTAGTGCCTGGGTGGCGTGACTTAGTGGTTGAGCGTCGAACTATGAACCAGGAGGTCATGGTTCAATTCCAGGTCGGGGCACATGCCCAGGTTGCAGGCTCAGTCCCCAGTATGGGGCTTTGGGAGGCAGCTGATCGATGATTCTTTCTCATCATTGATATTTCAATCTCTCCCTTCCTCTCTCAAATCAATAAAAAAAAAGATGGGTGTGTGTGTATTTTTAAAGAATAGTTTCTTGATTGTTAGAGAGAATCATCGATGTGAGAGCATGACCCCAACCTGGAATCGAACCAGCAACCTTCTGTTGCATAGGACAACGTCCAACCGAGCCACAGCAGCCTGGGCTTCATGGTGACTTTTTAAATTAAAAGGCATATTCTTACACTATGAATGCTAATTCTTAGATATAAATAATACTAATGCTGGAAGCGATAAAATGGGTGATTGTTCTGGGATATACCATGTGTTGAGATGCTTTATATCTTTTTTAAGTATAATTACTAACTAACTCTAAAAATTACTCCAGCCTTGGCCAGTATGCATACGCTCAGTTGCTTGAGCGTCGTCCCATACACCAAAAGGCTGCCAGTTCATTTCTGGTAAGGACACATGCCTGGGTTTCAGGCTTGATCCCCAGATGGGGGCATGTGGGAGGCAATCAATGTTTCTCACATCGATGTTTCTCTCCCTTTCCCTTCCTCTCTCTAAAATAAATAAAAATGTATTTAAAAAATTACTCCAATAGTCTTCTTTACTTGGACATACTGCCTATATTTCATTTTAAAACAGTATTAAATTGTTTTGTAAGCTAATGTTTTTGCTTAGAAATATAGTAGGGACTTTTTCATGTGTGAGAGCTCCCCCCTCCATGTGATATTTCTACTTCACAGCAGCAGTGTGTTATGTTGGGCGTTGGGTTTTTTTGCACTGAGTGCCGCACATGGACATTGTTATTTCCAGGTGCCCGGACTGACTCTTGGCTCTCTCTTTTAGGCCAATGAGGTAACAGACAGCGCATACATGGGCTCTGAGAGCACCTACAGTGAGTGTGAGACCTTCACCGATGAGGACACAAGCACCGTGGTGCATCCTGAGCTACAGCCTGAAGGGGACATGGATAGTGCGGGCGGCTCAGCCATGCCCTCCGAGTGCCTGGATGCCATGGAGGAGCCTGGCCATGGTGCTCTGCTGCTTCTCCCAGGCAGGTCTGTAATCCACCCCAGCACGGTCTGGACATTGTGCATAAGATGTGTCTGCTGGGCAGATTCGGTTCACATAGGGGTTTGTGTCAGAGTGTTTAGAATCATCACAGATGTGG
>NW_005871546.1:231287-249753 GCF_000147115.1 Myotis lucifugus | reverse complement strand
CCCTGGGGAAGGGGATGAGTTCTAATTTTCAGGCTTATTTTTATTTTTATTTCCTTTTTTTTGTTATGGTTCCTCATTAGAGTTTTTCATTTTTTTCTCGTGAATTGAAAGTATTATAAATGGGCAATGCAAAGTGCACCTGTCGTTAATAGGTACAGACATGCCACAATAGGAAGAACCTTTCCAAGCTCCCTCCGAGATGCTCTGGCTTTTATTTGTTATTTAATCCTCACGCAAGGATATTTTTCCATTGATTTTTGATAGTGTGGAAGGGAGGTAGGAAGAGAGAGAGAGAAAGAGAGTGAAACATTGATGTGTTGATATGAGAGAGACACAACGATTGGTTGCTTCCCAAACGCAACCCTACTGGGGCCGGGGATCAAACCCAGGTATGAGCCCTTGACCTGGAATGGAACCCACAGTCCTTCAGTGTGCAGACCTATGCTCTATCCACTGAACAGCACTGGCCAGGGCCACCCTGGCTTTTTTGTTGTTAATCCTCACCCAGGATATTTTCTCATTAATTTTTCGAGAGACTAGAAGGGAGGGGGAGAGAAAGAGAGAAACATCGATATGAGAGACACGTTGCCTCCCACATGTCCGGATTGAGGCTGCAACCAAGGTATGTGCCCTTGACTAGAATCAAACCCACTCTACCCACTGAGAAAACTGTCTAGGGCCACCCTGGTTTTTAAAAAATATATTTTTATTGATTTCAGAGAGGAAGGGAAAGGGAGAGATAGAGAGATAGAAACATCAATGGTGACTGAGAATCATTGATCGGCTGCCTCCTGCACGCCCCCAACAAGCCTGCAACTAGGGCATGTGCCCTTGACCAGATTTGAACCTGGGACCCTTCAGTCCTCAGGCCGATGCTGTGTCCACTGAGCCAAACCAGGTAGGGCCACCTTGGCTTTTTAATGGCAGTATCACTCTCCCTGGTTTTGTACCTTAAGATTAAAATATCTTTTACACCTGACTTCTTTCCTTTCATGTTGTAGTTATGAGATTTATTCATATTTTTGTGCACAGTTGTAAATCATTTACTTTATTAGTAGAACATTACATTGTATGAATATGCTGCAGCTTTTTAATTTACTGTTGATATGTACTTTGGTTTTATGACTAAAGCTGCTGTAAACATTACATATCTTAGTGGTGCATCTGGAGCACACATGTTCAGCTTTAGAAGTTAGTTAATTACTGATAGTGACAGTCAGGGCTTATAGTAGTTAGCATGCCAGTGCTGTGGGTTCTGGTTGCTCCCCGTCCTCAGCAGCACTTGGCACGGTCTGCTTTTTTCATGTTTGCTTTCTGGAGAGCATGGAGTGTAACGTTGGTGTGGGATAGTTCTTACTAGCATTTCCCAGGTGACTCATGAGGATGAGCACCTTTTGTATCTTTTTTTGCCTTTATTGCCTATTTGGAGATCCTCTTTTGTGAAGTTGCTCTTCATGTCTTATGTCTTTTACCCATTTTGTAAACATTTTCTGTAAAAAGCCAGATAATAAAATTTTTTTTGGCTTGGCCTATAGTCTTGCTGGCTGCTGTTCACCTGTGCTGTTGAAGTGCAAAGTGGTACATAAGTAGGTGGGATTTGGTCTCTCAACATCTGTTGGTCCTGGGGTCTGTCTTTTTCTTTCTGATTTGTAGCAGTTCTTCATATATTTTAGATGAGTCCCTTATCCTGTATGTGGATTGCAGATATCTTTTTTTTTTTTTTAATAAGAGAAAGTTTATTTAGAAAGGCACAGAGGTAGAAGTGAGCCCTAGAAGAAATGGGCTCAGGAAACAAGTTACAGAAAAAGAAGGGCCCCTGGAGCTTAGGAGAGACAGAGATGGACTTGAGAGAGGAAAGAGGGAAGAGAGGCTGTAGTGTGCTGGGGGCCGGGTGGGGAAAGCGGGGGGTGGGGAAGACACTAGCGTGCTCTGTAGAGAGTCTCACAGATACCTTTTTCCTACTTTGTAGGTTGCCTTTTCAGTTTCTTGGTGGTGTCTTTGAGGAACAGATGTTTTTAATTTGCTATATAGTCCAGTTTATCTGTTTTTCTTTTGTAGTTAGCACTTCTGTGTTCTGTTTGCGAAATTTTTGCTTACCTCCACATCACTATAATGTTTACTTCTGCTGCTCTTTAAAAGCCTATTATTTTGCCTTCATATTCAGATCTTGTGAGAAATAGCTCACCTGTCTGAATTTCAAATGATGGACTCGGAAACGGAGGTATGGAGAAAATGAGACCTTTAATACACGCTTAAGAGTGGGCATCCATTGTATAGGCTCACACATGGAACAGGGAACACAGCTTATTTATTTATTTATTATTTTTAAAATATATTTTTATTGATTTCAGAGAGAAAGGGAGAGGGAGAGATAGAAACATCAATGATGAGAGATAGTCATTGATCAGCTACCTCCTGCATGCCCCCTACTGGGGATTGAGCCCGCAACCCCATCATGTGCCCTTGGTTGGAATCGAACCTGGGACCCTTCAGTCCACAGGCCGATTCTCTATCCACTATCCACTGAGCCAAACCGACTAGGGCACAGCTTATTTATTTAGTCCCTCCTCCGGTTCCTCATTGGCTGAGTACTATGAAGTCACCTGTTTCCTCATATGTCACCTAGGTCTTGCTGTCTCCCATTGGGCCATTTAAAAAAATTGGGCTAAGGCCTTTCTAGCTGACTCCCCCTCCCCTGTCTAGCTGAGGCAGACCCCTGGGGGGGTTTCCACCATAATGCTGGCCCACATGCAGTTCTTTGTTCCTACATCCTCTTCCCTCCTCCCCACATTCTGCTTGCCCTGGGGAAATTCGGCAAATTCCATCAGAAGCCGACCATGCTGGAATGGATCACAGAGGTCCATTTCTTATAGATCTGTTATCTCTCTTTTTTGTGTATGATGTGAGGTAGGAATAATTTTCCCCATATTGATATCCAAACGACTCAGCCTTATTTTGAAAAGATTCTTCCTTCCTCCTGTGCAGGTGTCACCTTGGTCCCATGAGGTGCCTACTAGAACATTTGAACTCATTTCTGCTGGAAAGCGCTCATCACACCTTCAGTTCTAGGGCTGTCATGGCCCTGAGCACAATGTGTCTTTTCTGTTTTGCCTTTTCAGATCCCACCTGCACAGCCAGTCTGTCGTCACGGTGATAGGTGATGAGGAGCATTTTGAGGACTATGGTGAGGGCAGTGAGGCAGAACTGTCCCCAGAGACCCTCTGCAATGGGGAGCACGGCTGCAGAGACCCTACTTTTCTCACCCCCAGGTAATGCATCCCTGCACTGGCGTACGTGTCCTCCTCCCGCTCACCCCATATTTAGTTGTGGGGAAGTTTCCCCTTTTGGTTCATAAATTGGTAAGAGAGAACTTGTTTTATTCATTGTAATATAACTAACATACACAGTCAAAATTTTATTTTTATGCCTCAGTGAAAGTTAGCTGAAGTTTTTCTCATCCACTTACATTCCCAGATTGCTCCACATTTATGAGGCTTCAGCTGAACCATGTGGCACAGAACCTGTGTTGGGACACTCGGCTTTGTGGGTTCCTTAGCCACTAGTTGTGATCTCATTATGGTTGGTAGCTGGCTTTGAGGGAAGCTATATGAATATGTGCATGTATGTATAAGAGAGCATGTAAGTTCTGCTCTCTGTTTTACATTAGATCCTCAGCCTTATTCCTCTTGCAGCTAAAAATATGTACCCTTTGGCCAGCCTCTGAGGGAGCCTTGAACATCACAAACAATTCTTTGATTCATTTCCTTATAATTATCTGACATCCCCAAACTGTCTGGAAAGTTCTGGCTTTGCACTGAAATATCTAAAAGGTGAGATCCATGCTTATGGAGCTGGCTACTCCCCAGCTGTCCTTCCTCTCGGGAGGCCCTGGGAAAAAGCCAGCACTTGTATCCAAACAAGGGGTCTAAATGTGCTTTGTCCTGTGGGCCTGGCCGCCTTCACTGGTGGCGGCACATCAGAGAACATGTCTTCTCTTCAGGTGAGATCCCTGCCTGGCTGAACAGACTGCACTTCAGTCACCTCCTTTGCACCCGGTTCTTGAAATTCTCCATCTTTGCTGACAGCAAAGGCCGAGTATCTTGAAACCATCAGTTGCAAGATTCTTCCTTTGCCCAGACTGTAACCCACACCTAGAAGACCTGGGTAGGGGCCAGTGCCAGGAGGGTCTGCCTGACGGGGTCCCCCCTTGCTTTCTCCATGTACTATCCCCTAAGCTGCCCACCAGCGTGGGGATAGGAGCCTTTCAAAGGCATCTCTAGGAGTGTGAGTGAGTGAAGTGGTAGCTTCCTTTCAGTAGCTCTCCTCTTCCCATATGCACACTTGTGTTGGTGTTAAAGTCAAGGCCAAAGGACTTGGCATTGCTAAGTGTGCGTTTCTGTCCTGTTTTGGTAATCTCTTCCTATTTGTTTAGTTTGTCCCTGTCTCTTGTCCAGTGTCTCACTGATTTTTGTCTCAAGTGTGACTTTTGTGCTACAATTGATGTTTCACTTTAAACGTTCTTTTTAAAAAATATGTGTTTTTATTTGTTTCAGAGAAGAAGGGAGAGGAGAGAGAGATAGAAACATCAATGATGAGGGAGAATCATTGATTGGCTACCTCCTGCATACCCCCTACTGGGGATCGAGCCTGTAACCTGGGCATGTGCCCTTCACTGGAATCGAGCCCAGGACCCTTCAGTCCGCAGGCCAACACTCTCTCTATACACTGAACCAAATCAGCCAGGGCCACTTTAACCTTTCTTCAAATCGAACTTCCAAATTGGCTTAAATTTTTTTTAATCCTCACTCAAGGATATATTTATTGATTTGAGAAGAGAGAGAGAGAGAGAGAGAGACATCAATGTAAGAGAGAAACATCAATCAGTTGCCTCCCATACATAACCCAACCAGGGATTGAACCCAAAATCTAGGTATGTGCCCTGACCAGGAATCGAACCTGCAACCCTTTTGGTATATGGGCTGATGCTCCAACCAACTGAGTCACGTGGCCAGGGCTCAAATTGGCTTTTAAAAGCCTGTGGGTCCTCATGCCCCAGAGACATTGCTGCCTTCTGGCCAGTGCATCGCCAGTGCCCTGAACGCCCAGGGAGGCTAATAGAATTCTGACTTTTTAACAAAGGTCTTAAAAAAATAACAGAATTGTTGGTGATTCATAATTCATGTGTAGTCTTTAATATTGGTGGGGTTTTGTTTGTTTAAAAGTATGTTTTTATTGATTTTTTTTGAGAGAGGAAGGGAAAGGGGGAGAGAGAGAGAAACATCGATGAGAAAGAAACATCGATGAGAGAGAAACATTAATCAGCTGTCTCCTGCACAGCCCATACTGGGGTTGAGCCGAAAACCAGAGCATGTTCCCTGATCAGGAATTGAACCAGTGACCTCTTGGTGCATGGGTTGATACTCAATCACTGAGCAACACCAGCTGGGCTTTCTATTGCTTCTTAGAGAGAGTGGAAGGGATGGGGAGAGGGAGAGGGAGAAGGAGAAGAGGAGAAAGAAACATTGGTATGAGAGAAACACATAAACTGGTTACCTCCTGCAGGTGCCCCAACAAGGGGTAGGGGGCGAACCTGCAACCCAGGTACGTGCCCTTGACCGGGAATCGAACCCAAGACCCTTTGGTGCGCGGGCCGACACTCTAACCACAGCCATACCGACCAGGGCTGATATTGGTGATTTTAGGAGCGTATTAAAGCAGTTATAGTATAGTGAGTAAAACTGCACCTGGAGACATGCTTTGCGCTCACATTGATGAGTGCTTAACCAAGGAGGAAGCAGTGTGTCCAGGCACTTACTTCCTGTTAAGGGTACTTGATGGGCCACTTTGTTTCCTCTGAGCATCTGACCAGGAAGGAGCAGGTGTGTGGCTGAGCCCCCTGCAACTTAAGCGGGCGTATGTCATGGGTCATAGGTGACGTTGAGGGAGGTGGGTTTACAGCAGTCTGAAAGTTAAGAGTCAATCTTCCACCGCCAGTTACCTGACAATATGCTTTTGCCTGGCCAACTCTAGCCCTGTGTGGAGTCACGGGTAACCTGAACAGTCCTGGCTGTTTCCTGAACTGACACTTCTTGTCTCTCTAGCGCCGACCCGCTTGCCACAAAGCTGCACAGCATCCTCACTGATGAGGCCTTTGAGTTTTACTGTAGCCAGTGCCATAAACAAATCAACCGCCTAGAAGATCTTTCCGCTCGCCTGAATGATCTTGAAAAGAATAGGTAACTGATGTAGTGCCTGGCCCTGCTCTATGTTCCAGGGTGAGGGGACTCTTGTCCACAGCTGCCCTGGCTGGTCTGGCCCCAGGTGCCACTCACTTGGGCTAGCCCACTCCGGGGGTGGGGGGACTTCCTCGTGAAGGTGAGCATGCAGATGCCGGACTCTTCCCTAGCCCCGCCTCTCCCTCCCTGCATGCGTTGAGCCTGTTTGGTGCCCTTCACCCTACTTGCTCCTGTGTGCATGCTGCAGTCTAATCAGCTGCTTCTTTCCCTTCGGGAGGAAACGAGGGAGGACACGATCTTAGATGCTATGTATCCTGCGTAAGGAAGTCCAACTCATGAAAGTCTGTTCTTAGAAAGAGCTACTTTCTTCATTTTACTAAAAGATTTCTTTAATTGGGAGTCACATGAAACAACATGGGAAAGTTAAAGTAAGATTTGGTCTTTCAAAACAGATTTGCAGTCAGCTTTCAGGATGTTGTTTTAAATCAGGTACGCATTCTCTAGGTGAGCCCCTATACTGAACTTGCTTTCGTAAGGCTGCCTCAGACGCCGTTTCAAGAAGAATCCAGCTTGGCTACCCTTTTTTTAAAACAGGACCCCAGCATGTTTTGCTGCTCTCTGCCCTCATCTGTCTGTTCTCTCTCCTCCATCTCCTGGGTCCAGTTTATGTCAAACCATTTGCTTCCCTTTTCATCCCCAATACCCAATTCCAGCTCAAGTCAGAGTTTCAGAGTTTCAGCAGTTCCTTTTGCTGGCTTCTCACAACTTCACAAGCTCCAGTTAGAGAAAACATTTTTGGGTAGTTTGCATATATTGACATGCTCATTAAGCATATTGTTGATTTAGCTGGTCATACGGGCAAACCCCTGGGTGGGCCACTTGGTATGTGCTGATCAGGACTGTGGGCTCCCAGGCAATAATCCAGGGAGGCTTCTTGGAAGAAGGGGTGGAAGGTTACATAAAAATTGGCAGAAATTTGAACTATCCTGATGGCTTCAGTGTGTTTAGAGTAGTCTTCTAAAAACCTCTTACATATCTTGAGGAGCCTTCCCCTTTGGGGCCTCAGCCAAGGCCAACTCGGTCTTTCTGGTGGGTCCTCATGACCTTGGTCCTGTTGTACCTGCTGTTCTGCCTCTGGTTCCAATTCCAGTGCGTTTTACGTGTTTGACACTTTTTCTTATGTTCTGTGCAACATGCCAACACAGGCCGGAGTCCAGCACATGCCCATTAGGTGGGCCCCCACATTTGTGGCCCATTGGCAGCTTCAGAAGGGAGCCTGGTGGATTCCCAGCAGCACTGATGAGAAACTGGAAGTGTTCTTTGAGGGGTGCCTTCCAGGGAGACTTAAAAAATGTGGTGTCTTGTGATCCCAAAGATCCAGTGGCCTCTGTTTTAGGGAAAGACAGTTTAACCTCTTTTACGTGGGTGCTCTGGTGTGGGGTCATTTATCCTTTCCATGTGAAGACTTGCCTTCCTGTTAAGTAGGTTCCAGTACAGGTATGTCATCTCTTATTCTCTGAAGATTTTTGACATAGAAATGATCTTTTCCCATATGGAGAATCTGTCCCAGGACTGACATGGTCACCTCTGCTAGGCTTTGTGGGGGCAGATAATAGACTGGGACGTGGCTAGTATGGCCAGCAAGTCTAGTGGGATCTCACCTCCACTTTCAGCCACCCATTCCCTAAGAAAGACTCTACCAGGTTGGTTAATATATCATTAAAGTTATTACTATGATCAGGACACAGCTGTCAGTCATTTCCCCGTAAACACTCAGTTAAAGATATCTGAATCTTGCCTGTTGGTGTCCATGGAATTGCCTCAAAATAAATGTATTTGGTCATGGTTTGTGGAAGATAAAAGGTGATTTAATCCAAACTGTATCTGGATGCTTTGACGTCAGATATAATTTCTACTCTGTGAGCTTCAGAAGATGCTGATAGCTATCATGTTTTCCAGGTACCTGGGACCCTCTGTAAAAACAATTAATTTTACAAAAATGTTGTAGATGTCTGCTTTACCCAGAGGCATATTTTCACATTATAAACCCAGTCACTGGACTGCCAGTCTACTCCCTGAGAGGTTGGTGAAGTTATGGCTAACTATAACAAGGGGTCAGCTAGTAAGAGTAGAGAGAACTTGGAGGAATGTAGGAATAGCATCTATACAAAACAGCCAGCCCACCCAGCTCACCCAGGGCTGAGATCCGACCCTGCTGTAGAAGGTGTAACCATGGCAAACTGGGTGGCAAGTATGTCACTGTGGTGCCTCATGGATGAGGGGCTATGGGAGGCGGTGGGGCTGTGACTTGAGATCTACCATCTAGAACTTGCTGGAAATCTGCTCTCTGGCTGCCAGGAAAGCTATTCATTGGAGGAGTCTCACCAAAAGTATTTTGCTACAAAACTGCCATAGGATGTGTCGGGAAGCTGCTGGGCACTGGCAGCTGCTGGGTGCTGGCACCAGGGAAGTTGCCCAGGGGGGATTTTGGAGTGTGAAGTATTAGTGCCTAAGTTAAAACCGATGACAACACTTTATGTTACAAACAGGCCCATGTCATGTTTCATGTGGGGGCCCACTGTTTGGAGGGTAATTGGCTTCAAAAGCATTTGGGATGTGGCATTGGCCAATGACTTGGACCCAGTGCAACCAGCTGGAGGGTGTAGACACGGGGCCAACCTCTGACTGAGGTCTGATTGTGGCTCTATTGGAAGTTTCTTTGGGGCGTGAAATAATAACACTTTGCTGAGTCCTTGACAAGCCCCTGCAATTGCGCCCATGTTCCTGAATGTTTTGCTGAGTGGGCCTTTCTGTGCATGGAGCTGGCCTGGCAAGCACGGTGCTGCATGCCTATGGACGCACCCCCATCCCCATATCTCTTCAGCCCGAATTTCCTGTTTCCTCCCGTTCCTCCCTGTCTGTTCTCTGACACGATTTTCCTGTTTATTTTGATTTTGCACAGTCCAACGAAGCGGCTCTCCAGCAAGAAGGTGGCAAGGTAGGAAACCATTGGTTACTTATTGAGATGTTCTTCTGAAATGTATCACTAATTATAGCTCTTTTCAAAAACATGTTTAGAAAATACTGTTTTCCAACGTATTATTTTTTAAACTTTTGAAAGTTGCTTCTCATGGTTTGAGATTAAAAATAATTCAAGGGGATGGATTGTCAGAAGAATTTTCAAAGCTGTAGTTTTGGACCTGAATTTGTAACCAGGAAGTTTATGTTGAAAGTGTTTGACATCCCTTCTGTTTTATTGCGTATTCACCAACAAGGTCCAGAAGGGGGCCCATATCTCCATGTCTGCTGAAGAGAGAGTCTGTGAGGGGCCTGATTTCACAGACCCAGAACATGATGGCGTCCAGGTCTGGATCTGCCTTTTGCACCTCCACTGGTTCCCCAGGGTTACAAGAGGAAGGAGAAGTGCCTAACTCTGGGTTTCTAAAGAACATTCTTCTGTGATCATTTCTTCATTCTTCAGTTTTGGATACTGTTTATTGGCTTCCTACAGTGAAAGATGACAGCACATACATTTATCCTCTCCCCTACTATGCTAGTTCTAAAAGCAATTTTCACAGAGTTTATAAGGTGCCAGCATTCTCTATAGGAACCGTGTACTATATTTCCTTTTTAAGACAAGTCATTGTTTCTCCTGGAGTCAGTGATTGTCTTCATGTTTTTATTTGCTTCATCTTTTTTTTTTTTTTTTTTTTTTTTTTTTTTTTTTAATATATTTTATTGATTTTTTACAGAGAGGAAGGGAGAGAGATAGAGAGTTAGAAACATCGATGAGAGAGAAACATCGATCAGCTGCCTCCCGCACATCTCCCACTGGGGATGTGCCCACAACCCAGGTACATGCCCTTGACCGGAATCGAACCCGGGACCCCTCAGTCCACAGGCCGACGCTCTATCCACCGAGCCAAACCGGTTTCGGCTGCTTCATCTTTTTAAAGTAATATTTATTCTGTGTTTTCTCAACTCTTTTTTTAAATTTAATTTCATTTTTAATTATTTGTTTTCTCTTTATTGATTAAGGTATTACATATGTGTCCTTATCCCCCCATTGTCCCCCCACTCCCCCACTCATGTTCTCACTCCCCTAGTGTCTGTGTCCATTGGTTAGGTTTTATTTTTATTTTTTTTAAATATATTTTATTGATTTTTTACAGAGAGGAAGAGAGAGGGATAGAGAGTTAGAAATATCGGTCAGCTGCCTCTTGCACACCCCCTACTGGGGATGTGCCCGCAACCAAGGTACATGCCCTTGACTGGAATCGAACCTGGGACCCTTCAGTCCTCAGGCCAACGCTCTATCCACTGAGCCAAACCGGTTAGGGCTAGGTTTTATTTTTATTGTTGACACTAAGATAGATGTTCCCATTCCCCACTGCACCTCTCAGCCCACCTCTACCCAGCCCTTGTGTCATCTTCTGTGCTGCTCTGCCCAGCCCTCTCACAGGGCCACGTGGCAGCCCTGGGCCTATTGGCCATTCCCCCCCAGAGCCTCTGCCCTTTGCACAGGTGTGTGCAGGCTGCATTGCTGTGGTCCTATTTCCCCCACACACGTGGTGGGATCCAGATATTTGTTTCAGGTGTTGGGTCATTTCACTCCCTGATAATCTGTCTTCCTTTTTTCTAATCTCCATTTTTTGTCCAGCATATATTCTTGTAGCTTGTTGGAAAAAGAGGTAACCAGGAGATAAGTCCCCCCCAACCCCCACCAGGAGATAAATGTTGAGACCTTGCTAGATGTCTTACTCTTATAGTTTGGCTTAGTCTAGAAATCTGGATTGTAAATGATTTCCCTTTAGAGTGTTTTAAGGCGTTGCTCATTACCTTCTGGTACTAGGACTGCTGCTGCTGAGAGATCTAATGCTTTCTCATTTTCCCTCTCTGGGAGCTTTTAAGATGTTTTCTTTATCCTGGTAGGGATCCGTCCTGTGAGTTCTTATTCCCCTTAATTATGCTGGGCTGAATGAAAGTTGTGTCGTTTGATTGTGGAAGCTTCTGTCCCTTAGTTTTGGGGAGCTTTGTCAGCCTGTTTCTTTGACAGTGTTCTCTGTTCCACTTTCTGCTTTTTCTAGGACTCCTGCTTGTGGCTCCACATGCCTTCATCCTGCTCCCCCTATGCCTCTCTCTACTCTGGCGTTGTCTCCTGTGACCCCCATGCCACCAGCTCTTCCTCCCCATCTCTTCCCTGGGTTCTCATCTGGGCTCTGCCATTCTTGTTTGAGGCCTCTCTCCAACAGCTGGGGGTACCCTCTCTGTGCGTATTGAAGTGGTTGCTCACAGCTGGCCAGCATGTGGTGTGGGCAGACCCCTGTGTCAGTAGGTCTTTTCTCCAGCCATGCTGGCCAATTTCCCCAGAGTGAGTTCTGCCTGGCTGCCAGCTGCCAGCGTTTGGGGAGCTGTGCTGGGCCCACCGTTTAGTTTGCAGACTGGGGTGCATTCTGTTTGTAAGCCATGTGTCCTGAGTCCAGGGCTGCTCCTGGTCTAGGACAGTCCTTTTCAAGGGTGCAGTGGGTGCTGCCCCTCCCATCCTCAGTGCTCATCTCTACTCTCCTGTTCTCAGGTGCCAGTCCTTCCTGGGCTTTCCAGAGGAAGCGCTGGCTCCAGTGTCTCACTGGCTCACTGCGGCCCTCCTCTGCCCTCCAGTGCCCAGGACATTTGTCGCTCTTTTTTCCACTGATTGTTTGAGAGAGTGGAAGGAAGGGAGGGAGGGAAGGAGGGGGAGAGAGAGAGAGAGAGAGAGAGAGAGAGAGAGAGAGAGGGAGAGAGAGAGAGAAACATCAGTGGGAGAGAGAGACATTGACTGGTTGCGTCCCACACACACCCTCACCAAACCTGCAACCCTCAAGGGTATGTGCCCTTGACTGGGAATCCAACCTGCGACCCTCTGGTGTGGGCCGGCGCTCTAACCTCTGGACATCTCTTTCCTGGTGCCATTTTCTCTTCTGTTCTCCTTGTTCTTGGGCATGTAAACATTTTGTGTGTGGTTTTTTCTCCTCTATCATCTTGAGGGCTTAGGATCCAGAGCAAGCATAGCTGCATATCATCAATTCACCTTCTCCATTTGTTTTCTCACATCACCCCTTTCAGAAAAGCATCCAAGCTCTTAAGGGTATAATATTAATTCCAAACCACACTTTATTACAGTTTTAACATCACTTTTATATTTTACCCCAGATAGGCTACAGCTGGTGAAACTAAGGAAGGTGAAAATCTGAGTCATCTCCTCTCAGCCTCCCACATCTGGGACACTGAGGGCCCCTGGGGTTGTTGAGGGCCCAAGCTGCCTCGACGGTTGGGCTTTGTGTCTGCTCCCTCCATGAAACACCCTCTGAGAACTTAATTTTTCCTTCACAGATACCCTGTGGTATAGAAAAGCCCAATCTGCAGGAATGTGCAGTTAGAGTTTACAGAGGCATATTTTGTGGTCGGTACAAACATACCTTGCAGATGCAATTTTAATCTGCTGCTGTTTTGCCCTCAGTACCACCACCAGAATTTTAAGAAAACTCAAAATAACTGTTGTAATTTCACTCTTCACAGTATTTTAGCCCTTTGCACGTGGCAGGGTGGCTGGAGTATGGGTTTTGGAGCCACCAGCTCTGGCCTCTGTGACCTGACTTGTATCCAACATGGATGGAAAGGGCTCTGGGGTCGGTGTGCCAGCGAGAACCGCACTGGCACACAGCCAGCCTCAGGACCAGAGGGAGCGCCAGTGGGACTGCCCAGAGCAGAAAGCAGGTCTTGACACGAGTGTCCTGGCACCTGCCGGACTTCACCTGCCTCCCTTTGGGATGATCAGGCATTTCCCATAGTCCTCTCTCCGGGTAGGCCTCCATAGGGGTGGCTTTAAATAAACAAGACCCTCACCCACAGTGCCAAGAAACCTTGGCCTTTCCCTGAGGCAGCCACATGCTGGGGCCACACGCTGGGTGCTTGGGGACTGGGTACAACCGCCCATTCCCAGGTTCAGCTGTTCAGAAGTGCCGTGAGCCCCTAGTAGAAGCTCAGGATTGTGGGTCAGGCCCTAGGCTATAGCCCCTCCTCAGCATGGTCTCTGGGTCTGGGGTGGGCAGCTTTCTATCCCAGGATTGGCATCAGGAGCTTGTGTTTGAGGTCAAAGTCATTGGTGTTTGAGAACATCAATTGGACAAGAACATGGTGGCCCTGCCCTTAGGGTTCAGTGCCCTTCAGGGAATCAGATGAAATCCAAGGGGTGCTCCTATGTCTCACCAAGGACACATTTAAGGGACTCGTGGTCCCCAGGGATGAAGATGCCCTTCTTTTTTGTTCCCCTTAGAACATTTCTGGAGTCAAAAAAATTTTAAGAAATGTACAAGCTAAGTCAGCACTAAAAAGGAAATAGAAGGTGATACCTTTTATAAAGATAATGTAGAAAATTTCAATGTGATTTTAATAGTATTTTATTGAATCCTTACCCTGTGCTATGTCCTTATCGGAGCTGTTTATATATATAAAACCTAATTTAAATAATAGCCTGCAGATCCCCATTTTATAGGAGAATAGGTTTCAGAGAGGGTGAGTAGCTTTTTCAAAGTCATACAGCTCTGAGTATCAGACTGTCAACTTGGAACCTGGGTCAGTATATGCAGACTCTGTCCAAATGCTCTGAGAGTTTTACATGCATCAGGTAAATAACAGCTGATATAGTATCACTACAATTAATAAGATTATCTCCAGGGTGAGTGAACATGTATTTGCTGAGTACCCGCTAAGGTGCCAATGGCTGAGGACTGAAGCAAGGAGCTTCAAGTGTGTGGAGCCCCAGGGGTTTCCACAGGACAGCCGGGGCTTGTGCTCACCTATGTCCTAGGTTGCACGCCACCCAGCATGGCCCACATGGCTGGAGACCTGTGCCCACTGGTGCCAACTGCTTGGAGCTGCTCTGGCTGGGCATCGTGCCTGTATGCCTTTCCCAGAAAGACAGCCCTCCCCCCCAGTCTCTCACTATTGCTGCTATTGGGAGTACATTTGAAAAATCAGATATCAAGATGCATGTAGGTGACGTTGTGTGCAGAAGTCATGATCCCGAATTAGTATTTCATGGGCCACAGTGGAAGATGAGATTATATCGTATCTCAGGGAGGAACCGCGTCTTATTTTATTACCCAAGTACAAAGTACCCTTGCCCCATCAGCTGGTGGGAGAAGGCTGGGCTTATCAGGCTCCAAAGAGCAGCAGGAGGACTCTTTGGACACAGAGTACAGCTGGCTTACTCTAGCCCCTCGGTAATAGCGTCCTGCCCAGAACTCCCTTCGGCGGACACTTGGGTCCCAGGCTGCTGGGATTTGCTTTTCAGACTGACCTAGAAATGCTCATGTTTGAAGAACTTGGATTGGTCTCTCCCGTCTTCTTTTCTGTCTTTGTTCTGGTGAAAGACCTTCTCTGGACTGGGCTGTTGTTTCTTCTCCACAGACACCTGCTTCAGTCAGGGGCTCTGACCATGGAAGCCCTGCAGGACCCTCCCCCAGACCCTTTGGAGGGCATGGAAGAAGATATTGCGGACAAGGTAGGCCCTGGATCGGGAGACCAGAGGACCACCTGTGGACAACACGGTCCCAGTCTCAGGACTTGTGCTCGGGGTGTGGGCCCACATTGGGGTGTATTTGTTGAGGTGCATTTGGGGACCAGGCCTCATCCTGGCAAGCAGATAGAGCACATCGGGAGTAGTGACAGCACCACAAGGGCTAATTAATTAGATCCTCTGCCAGCCCTGCCGGTCTCTAGCATTTCACATACAAGGTAGAGGGGACTGCGACCATGGGAACAGAACAGTGAGCGCCAGTGGCTATCAGCCCATATTTGTATGTGTCAGCTCAGGGTGCACTGACTCAGAGACCCAGCTCACCAGGGCCCATGGAGGCAGGATTTGGGGGCACTGGAGGTTTTGGGGAGGAGGGCACTCACCCCATCAAACAATGTGTAGAATGGGCTGTTCCCTGAAAGAAACCTGGTAAATGGGTTATGTGGGGACAGGCCATCTATGGTAACAGCCCCAGACTTCACAAGGACCAGCTTCAGAAAGAGGGGAAGAGGAAAGTGGCAGCACACACCTCTCACCTCTTTCTGTCCCCCCTCACCTCCTTCTATACCCTTCACCCCATTCTGTACCCTCACCCCATCCTGTCGCCCCTCTTCACCTCCTCCTGTACTCCCTCATCTCTTCCTGTACCCTTTCCTGTCTCCCCTCACCTCCTCTCTATAGCACCTACAATATCTACTTTGCAGGTCTCCCTCTGTTTATCACCTATGTAGGTATCTGTCTCCTATCTTGTTAGTGAGCTCCCTGAGAAGGGAGGTACCAAATCCTGGGGCCTTTCTCTTCCTTGAGTCCCCTGCCATGTGCTGTCTCCATGGGCTGGGTCTGGCAGAGAGCAGGCGCCCCACAAGCCATTACAGATTCATCAACAAAGGCACTGTTGTGGCAACTTCAGGCCACCTGCTGACATCTGCACCTGTAGTTTTGAGGCCATGGCCTGTTCCCCGTCCATATTGACGGCTGTGGGGGACATACTACCTCTTTTATGGGGATAGTCTCCATGAACAAGATAGGCCCACTGGAACCAAATGAACACTGTCTTGCTACCAAGGTTGTCTTCTTGGAGAAGCGGGTGTCAGAGCTGGAGAAGGACACCGCTGCCAATGGGGAGCAACACAGCCGACTGAGGCAGGAAAATCTCCAGCTGGTGCACAGGTGAGCATGGCTGCTGCGCAGAGGTTGGCTCCCACCTGCAGCTGCTCTCCATCCTGCTGCTGGGAGCCAGCCCAGGGGATGGTGCGGGGTTGCCTTTTGAGCGTGGCTTCAACTTAGTACTGTCTTCAACCCATTTAGGGCCTCAGAGGAAAGAGTGTGGAGAGGGCACCGCCTCACCCCTCCCTCAGGAGCAGTGAGGCCAGCACCCACACTGCCTGCACAGAGTGCCTGGTGGAGGGAGCCTGATCTCAGGGGTGGCAGAGGCCACAAGGCGAGAGGAGGCATACTGGGGTTCCAATGTGAGGCCTCTGGCTGGTGTCCCCTCTCTGAGAGCCCATCCTGGGGAATAGTATTAACCACAGGCCTTCGTTCCTGGGCTTGGGCTCCTTGGCTGTGAGAGTTGCTGTGATTTGCTCACTTCTCTCACATGATCTGGTTTCATCTTTACGATCCCTGCGAGGCAGATACCACTGTCCCCATTTCACAGATGAGGAAACCAAGGCTCAGGGAGATTACATGATTGCCAGGGCCTCAGACAGCAAGGGGGGGCTTTGGGAGTGAGAGCCAGTGCCTTCAGAGCCCTTTGCATTGGAAGCATGACCTGTCCTTGGGACATGCAGGTCCTCACAGATACTTAGCCACAGAAACAAGAAACGAGTAGGAACCGCTGGGTGCATGGTGGGATGCACAGTCTGATTCTGATAGTGAGAGCACAAGGAGGAAATAGCAGACGTGTGAACTGAGGAGGAGCCACTGTGAGCATGGAGGGGGCGGAGGTTACTTCCCCACTCCTGCTGTGCAGACTTTTTATAGAATCCTGTGTGAGTTTCAGTGTCTTGAAACTCGTCATTCTGTGTAACCTCATGCTGTTTGCAGCAACGTGCTTCTCGTGCAGAGCATGAGGAGCTTGGACCAGACGCATCAGCTGCCAGGTGTGCTGCCTCAGTGCATCTGGTGTGGTAGCCAGGCAGGGGGGAGTCCTGAGGGACCTGAGAGGCGGGGAGCATGGTGTGTGGGGGGTCTACACAAGCGGGCTGCCTCACACTCTGTGACTGCAGGCAAGAAGAGCCCTGTCTTCGAAGCCTTGTTTTCGCACCCATGACGTGAACAAGTGGACTCCGAGTGCTTTTAACAGCATGGAACATAGGCCCACACACACTCCCATGGCATGCGCATCATAGGCATCAGGGTTATGCTTGGTTCCTGTCGTAATGTTTTCATCCTGGATGCTACTGATACATCACTTTATTTTCTTTTGATCCTCACCCAAGGATATTGTTCCATTGCTTTTTAGAGAGAGTGGAAGGGAGGGAGAGAGGGGGAAAGAGAGAGAATAACATCAATGTGAGAGAGACACATTGATTGGTTGCCTCCTGCATGCCCGGGGCTCGAACCTGTAACCCAGGTATGTGCCGTGCCCTTGACTGGGAATTGAACCCATGATCCTCTGGTGCACAAACCAATACTCTTACCACTTAGCCACACCAACCAGGGCTACATCACTTTAATGAAGTTAAAACGAGTTCTCTTGTGCGGTCGAGACCCTCTCTCGGGGTTTGCACAGGAGGGCCTGCCCCAGTTCCTGCGGATGTTTCTTCTCGTGTTGGCCCCAGTTCTCCTAAACCGCGTGCTTCTGCTGCAGTTTCTTGGTGTTCCCATGTGTAACATTGTCAGCCCACACCAGCCCTGCGGCACAGCTCTCCTGCCACCATCCCAGGAATTCCACATGCTTCCTCTGCATTTGGTTCTTTATTTCCTGGATTCCCCATTTTTCTTCATATTATGAGGATATCACCCATTGCTGCCTGGGGAAGGGTGCGTAGGAACAGGTTCTTTGAGACCTGGCATGTCTGAGACTGTTTCACCCTCCACTGACAGTGGGGCTGCGGCTGGGGTTCTACTTGGAAGTAGGTTCCCTGAGAACTTGATGGCCCTGCTACCTCCAACCCAAACTGTGGGTGGGATGCCTGGCACCGCTGTGTAGCCCTGTTCTCATCCTCAACACATGAGGGCTTCCTATTGTTACCTGTGCTGGGCACGTGGTTTTCAAATCTTAAATCTGGAAAGTGTGCCCTCAGCTTCAGGAAGATTTCTAGAATTTCTCCAGTGTCTTACATTTTCTTATCTATCTGAACTTCTATTCCTCAAATATTAGACCTTCTAGACCTTTCCTCCCATATCCTTGACTTTCCTATTCTTTTTTCCCCTCTATGTAATACCCTTGGTTTTCTTCTTCAACTCTTCTATTAATTTAAAATGTTTCTCATATTTTTAAAAATATATTTGTATTGATTTTAGAGAGGAAGGGAGAGAGGAGAGAGATAGAAACATCAATGATGAGAGAGAATCATTGATAGGCTGCCTCCTGCACATCCCCTACTGGGGATGGGGCCCATAACCCAGGCATGTGCCCTTGACCAGACTCAAACCCGGAACCCTTCAGTCCGCAGGCTGACACTTCTATCCACTGAAGCCAAACCAGCTAGGGCAATGTTCCTCATAT
>NW_005871546.1:144909-230159 GCF_000147115.1 Myotis lucifugus | reverse complement strand
TCTGTCAAAGCATCAATCTTTTTTTAAGGCAACTTGACAAAATTAAAATTACCTTTATGCTTCTCTGGAGGCATAAGCCTTACATGAGTCAGGAAGAGGAGGAAATAGAGAAAGAGATGAGCACATTGTATATAAAGCATACCTGGAAGGAGTTGCAGCAGTCCTGTGCTGCCTGCCCTGTGCTGCTCGGCCCTCAAGCTAGAGCAAATGACACACGCTCATAATTACACATGTGAGTGATGGTTCGGTGAAAATACTGTTTGTAAAAGAAAACCCACAGGTAACTTAAATGTCTATCCGCAGAAAAATGGTGGAAAGGGTCATCTTAGAGTTCCCTCCCATTCTCATTCCCAGAGCACCTCCACTGGTTAGTGAGGGTGGGGGTATTTCATAGAGTTGTGTTTCTTAACTGAGTCAGAATACAGAAATATTCGTGAAAGGGGACTCTACATTCATTAGCTTGTGTCCCTCTCCAGCTCTTTTTTAAAAAAAATATATTTTATTGATTTTTTACAGAGAGGAAGGGAGAGGGATAGAGAGTTAGAAACATCGATGAGAGAGAAACATTGATCAGCTGCCTCCTGCACACTCCCTACTGGGTATGTGCCCGCAACCAAAGTACATGCCCTTGACTGGAATCGAACCTGGGACCCTTCAGTCTGCAGGCTGACGCTCTATCCATTGAGCCAAACCGGTTAGGGCCTCTCCAGTTCTTAAAGCTAGGAAGATACACTTAGACTTTATCTAAGAAGAACTCCTGGGCATTTTCAAAAGTGGGGTGGCATGAGTGGGCTGTACCAGAGCTGTGCCAGGGTCACCTTGGACAGGGAAGCCTCCTTGCATGCAGACACAGTGGGGTGCCACCACCCAGACAGCCATGACAGCGCAGTTTAGTGGACTCAACTATTTCTCATTTGTGCGTGCTGGTAGCCTTTCCTTTGGACCTCCACTGGGGCTGTGGCGCTGAGAGGCAGAGCTATCCTGCTTCCCACATCGGCCCACACCAAAGCCTACACAGCCAGGTTGTCCTACTGGCCACGCAGGGTAGCAGCATGGAGGGGCACATGGTAGATGGGGTCTCCTACCGCAGGAGTCGGTGTCACAGCTTCTTCTGGCCAAACTTGCTGCCTGCCTTGGTCACCTAGGTCAGTGGCTCTGTGTGCCTGGACCTTATCAGCCTCCTACAGCTCCCTGGGAGTGTGATGGGGAACAGAGGAGGCCTGTGGTTCTTGCGGGGCCGCTCAGGTCCTCAGGAGCCCCTGCAGCCCTGGGTCAGCACCCTGAGGTCAGCCCAGCACAGGGGCCTCCCCAGCATGGCCTCAGCCCATTATGGTGTATAGGAAGACACCCTCAGTGAGAGGGGCTTCAGAGCAACATAGTGGTGAGGACAACTGGATTATGGAAAGGAACCAGGGATCCTAGAGAAAGGGCTGAGTTTATGGCGGGGACAGGGTAGACCAGCAGAGCCTAGAGCAGCGGTTCTCAACCTGTGGGTCGCGACCCCTTTGGGGGTCGAACGACCCTTTCACAGGGGTCGCCTAAGACCATCCTGCATATCAGGTATTTACATTACGATTCATAACAGTAGCGACATTACAGTTATGAAGTAGCAACGAAAATAATTTTATGGTTGGGTCACAACATGAGGAACTATATTTAAAGGGCCAGAAGGTTGAGAACCACTGGCCTAGAGCATCTTGTAGTGCCAGAAAGTAGGGAAGTGCTCATACAAAAGCATACACACGCAGTGATGGGTGCATATCCCAAGGACACGAGCCAACTGAAGGTCAAAGGTGGGACACACACTACTGATACCATTGGCCCATAACCCAAAGTGTAATTAAATGTGATGGCTGGTAAATGGGGAGAAGACACACACCTTCCTCACAGAGGAATTACAAATAATACATGGAGATCCCCCTTCCCGGGGGTGGTGCTGAGTCCTCCCTTCCATGGAGCGTGGGCTGGACTCAGTGACCGTCTTCCAGATACAGAGAATGGGCGGGAAAAGTAGAACTTGACAGAGGAGACCCTGGCAGACACACCTTAACCAGGTGTCCAGGTTAGCATCACCCACTTAGACTTAGGCATCCTGATCTGATGTGACAAGAGTGGCACCTCACTTCTGTGGGGTTCTTTTCCAAACCATAACCCAGCTAATCATGAGAAAACACAAGGAAGACCCAATTTGAAGGACGTTCTACTAAATACATAACCCAAACTGCTCAAAACTGTCAAAGTAATGAAAAACCGGGAAAATCTGCGAGACTGCCCCAACACATAGGGGACAATGGAGACAACGAAGTGCAGTGTGGTCCTGGGAGGGTCCTAGAGGGGCACTTGTGGAAAAGCCGAACTGCATCCATGGTTTGGTGACCAGAGTGTTGGGGTGCGGGTGGGTGGGCTGTGACCAACCTGCTGCAGTGATGAGCAGATGCTTCGAGAGGAAGCTGAAAGGGTCCACAGGGACTCTGCACTGTGTCTGTAACTCTGTAAACCTGAAATTATCCCCGCACCCAGAGTGTATTTAACAGCCGTCCTAGTCCATGAAAAGTTGTGGCCCAGAGCACTTGTGTGTGTAAGGGCTGGGCTGTCGGCACTGGGGAGTAGCCTCTGTGGATGCCTGGGAAGCCCCTATTGAGATTTCCAAGACACTCAGCCTCCCTCACCCCCAGGAGATGAATTCCTAGGGAGTGGGTCCCAGCCTCATTCTATATCCCAGGCTGCAGCAACTGGACGAGGAGAACAGTGAGCTGAGGTCCTGCACGCCCTGTCTGAAGGCCAACATCGAACGCTTGGAGGAGGTAAGCTGCCTGCCAGGAGCGCTGTGGACAGGGCCAGGCCTTGCACTGTGTGGTCACCGAGACCAGTCATGCTGGCCTACATGCTTTCCCACACCCTCTGGATCGGGATGTGCTGAGACAGGTTAGCCAGAGCAGGGCACTCACAGCCAGCTAATGGGTCTGCAGGGGTATGGCCAGCCAAGGGGTGCGCCACAGGCTGGGGAGCTGCTGCTCCAAAGAGCAGGCTGATGATGCCGGGCCTGCCAGGCCTGTGTGTGAGGGAACAAGCTCAGCTCAGGCCACTGCCCTTTGCTGGAAGATGCTGGAGCCTGCCTGGCTGCTCAGCTTTCCCACAGACACAGGATCCTTGGGTCAGAGGTTCATGCTTCGATTGACCCGTGGTCTGAACCCAGGGATGTCTTTGAGGGGCCGACTTCAGCTGGACCCCTCGCGCCCTATTCTGCAGATGTTCACTGAGAGGCTTCTCCTCCCCCATCCTCCACTTCCTGCCAAGTGCCTCCTGGGAAGCTCTGAACCCTGAGCAAGTCGAATACCACTTGGGCTCTGGTTGCCGTGAACAACTCCTGCTGAGTGGCCGGGGGTCAGGGCCTGCTCTTGCCTTCCCCTAGAAACAGTACTTTGGGGGGAGGTGCCCACACCAAGAACCCACCTTCCATATGCACTGCACTCGGGGTAGGCACCGGCCCTGAGAGCGCATGCCTGTGTGTGTGCACCTGGGCTTTGACAGGAAGGCTCCAGTGCAGCCCTGTGGACGTCAGTGAACTGAGACTCAGGACACATGCAGCTGAGGAAAGCCATGTGTATGGGGTGGCAGGTGAGTGTGTCCATGGCAAGTGTTTAACTTTGCAGGAGAAACAGAAGTTGCTGGATGAGATTGAAGAGTTGTCACTGCGGCTCAGTGACGAGCAGGAAAACAGGAGGAAGCTGGGGGACAGGCTGAGTCACGAGAGACACCAATTCCAGAAGGACAAGGAGGCAACCCAGGAGGTGAACACAAGCCCAGGACTGTCACTTAGTGAGGTCCCAGAATCCATAGGGCCCACCTGGAGTGAGCTGGGAGCCCACTGCTTTCAGCGGGGGGTGGGGGAAGGGGGGAGGTACTGGGTGCATGGTGGTGTTTGGGAAGCGTGGCATCCTCCTCCTCCTCAGAAATGGCATTTAGACCGATGCAGAGGTTCTGAAACCAGGGACTGGGTTGGCTGCTCACTCTGCGGTTCCTCACAGCTAATTGAGGACCTGCGGAAGCAGCTGGAGCACCTACAGCTCTTCAAGCTGGAGGCGGAGCAGAGGAGGGGCCGGAGCAACAGTGTAGGCCTACAGGAGTACAATAGCCGTACCCGGGAGAGCGAGCTGGAGCAGGAGGTCCGCAGGCTGAAGCAGGTACTGCTGGGCAGACACCCTTATACCTGGAAGAAGCTTACTGGCAACCCGCATTGGAAGAGGGGTCTCTGGAGGGTCACAGCCCAGGAATGACACTGTCATGCTGCCCACCCTAGGATAACCGTAACCTGAAGGAGCAGAACGATGAGCTCAATGGACAGATCATAAACCTGAGCATCCAGGGCGCCAAGAACCTCTTCTCCACATCCTTCTCTGAATCTCTGGCCGCAGAGATCAGCTCGGTCTCCCGCGATGAGGTAATGTATCCACTCCCCTAGGCTTGGGGCTCTAAAGTGCCCACAGTCTCAAAAAGAAAAAGAAAAAAAAGTGCCCATAGTCTGTGCCCAGTGCCCACCTCTTGCTTCTCCCACAGCTCATGGAAGCGATTCAAAAGCAGGAAGAGATCAACTTTCGCCTGCAGGACTACATTGACAGGATCATCGTGGCCATCATGGAGACCAACCCGTCCATCCTGGAGGTCAAGTAGAAGCAGCCAAGCCCAGCCCAGGGTGATTCTGGACTCCACCAACACCACAGAGATGGCCGCGGCACACGTGGGCCAAGAATAGCAGGTCCCATGCCCACCGAGCCCAGAGCGCACAGCTGAGCTGGGGCACATAAAGATGGGGTGGTGGAAGAGGGAGAAGGAAAGAGAAGCCCTTGGTCTGGAACCCACAGCAGATGCAGGTGGAATTGGGCCTGCTCTCAGCTCTGGCCTTCCCCTGCCCCCTCCTCTGCAGAGATGTGAGGACAGTGTCTCATGCTGGGATGAGCCTCTCCATAAGCTCCCTCTCACATAGTAGACCCTCCCGTTATCCTGCCCTGTCAGGGGAGAAAAGAAGGAAATGAAGGAAATGGGTCCCCACCTGGGTGCAGCTATGCATGTCAGCACAGGCATCCTGACCTGGTGCCACTCAAGGCTCGGCCGCTCCTGGACCATCTAGAGGCCCCAGATGCGGTGGTATGTGAAAGGAAGACAGGCAGTGAGGCCGGTGCGAGTCAGGGTCTGACCAGAAGCTATAGCCCATCCCTCTTCCCCCAAGCTTTTCTGAGGCTGTCTCCCTGAGCTGCTCAGGCTGTCACTCAGTCCAGCTTCAGGCCCAGGGGCTTCCGGCCATGCATCTGTTCTCACAGTTGGACCCTCTCTACAATAACCTGTGGGAGCTGGGGCCTCTGCTCTGAAATCAGGACTTCAGAGTCTAATGGTGTGGAATGTACTATCTGGGAGGGGTGGACATTGCCAGACCCCTCTGACTCCTGAGGTATAGACAGGGCCAGGGTGAGGTGCTACCTCCCCAGGGGCGTGGCCTTCCTGGCCTCCTGGATTACCCCATTTTCTGTGCAGATCTTGCTGCCTTGGGTAAAGTCCCACTTTCCCAGGCCAGAGTCCAAATGTTTCCTCCAGGAGTCCAAAGTCATTAGAAGTCATCATTCTTCCCCAGGTACATTCTGCAGAAGGCCGAGCAGGGCAGGCGTCCAAGGACACAGATCAAGAGCAGAGAACAAGGCCTTCCCAGCAGCGTGGGGGTCCCTTGCCCAGCTCTGCACTACCACTGCCCAGCACCTGCGCTGCCAGGAGCAGCAGTGTCACCCCCACAGGGATGCTGGGCCTGCCGCCCACCTTAGCCCGAGCACTGGCCAGGAGCCTCCAGGCACTCCCAGGTGGGCCAAGACCCACCACCAACTGGCTACTGTTGTGTGTGACCGCGTATGGGAGGTGTATGCATGTGTGTGTGCGTGTAAGCATGTGTGTTGCCCTGCATCCCTCCATCTTCTACATGGCCCACCTTCTACACTAAGACTTAAGACGTTGCCTCGTATTGTATATTTTGGGGAAAGCCTTGGGTGTAAATCAGTGTAAACTTGGAGGAGAGATTTTTCTATCATGTAGAGTAGGTATTTTTTATAGATTGAAGGTTGATCAATTTTTTTAATACTTCCAAGAGAGAAAACTATCTGTGTATACACATGAAATATATATATATGTATGTATGTATGATAATAAATATGGGAACTCTGCTTTCTGTGCCCAGCCTCACCCTGCTGACACAGTCTTGGGTCTGTTTCTGTCCATCACTCAGCAGTACTGTAACTAAAGACAAATTGCCCAGAGATGTTTCACGCAAACACCAGGCACTGACTTGCACAGTGACCCTGCTTTCATCTTCTCAAGAAAGACTCTTCCAGCCATAGCTGGTTTGGTTCAGTGGATAGAGCATCGGCCTGCGGACTAAAGGGTCCCAGGTTCAATTCCAGGCTCAGTGGATAGAGCGTTGGCCTGCGGACTGAAAGGTCCCAGGTTCGATTCCGATCAGTGATTCTCTCTCATCATTGATATTTCTAGCTCTCCCTCTTCCTTCCTCTCTGAAATCAATAAAAATATATTTAAAAAAAAAAAAAAAAGACTCTTCCAGGCAGAGTGAGGGCGGCCTGGATGCAGAAGGGCAAAGCTAGGACAGTGTCACCACAGATTAAAGCTGTTGCTGCACACACACAATTCGGCTCCTTCCCCTGCGGGGGTCAAGAGGTAGAGTGCAATGGGCCTGGCTCAGCACCGCCTGGTGGTGGTTGAGGTACTGGGAACCATGTGTCATCTGACTTCAGACAGCAGGAGATGGCCTAGTCCAGCCGTGGGCAAACTACGGCCCGCGGGCCGGATTCGGCCCGTTTGAAATGAATAAAACTAAAAAAAAAAAAAAAAAAAAAAAAAAGACCGTACCCTTTTATGTAATGATGTTTACTTTGAATTTATATTAGTTCACACAAACACTCCATCCATGCTTTTGTTCCAGCCCTCCGGTCCAGTTTAAGAACCCATTGTGGCCCTCGAGTCAAAAAGTTTGCCGACCCCTGGCCTAGTCAAGCCAGCCCCTCCTGATCTTTCTGGCCTCGCTGTAAACCTCTGAGAGGTCCCAAGATGGCACCTGCAGGCTGGGCCCCCAGCAGAGCTTGTCCAAGGGCACTCCTGGAGCAGGGCCACATGGGGCCATGAGATCATAGTAGGACCTGGCCCCTGTGTGCAGCCCGGCTGCCAACATGACACCCAGGGCCAGATGGGCCGAGTGGGCAGCATTGCAAGTCTCAGGTTCGTGAACAAGCTGTCCCATGGGACATGTAATCAGGGCCCCAGGTGAGGCCATGTACAGTACCCAAATCAAAGGCACAGAAAAGGCCAAGACCCCAACAGGCTAGGGCTTGGGGGGGACAGAGGGGAGGCAGGCTGGGAGGAGAGCTCAACTGCCACCATAGTCACAGGGACACCACCAAGAAGGTTACTAAATCTGACTTGAAAGGGAGTTAGCTAAACATCTCCCAGACTGCATCCCCCTCCCCCCTTACACTGAGCTGCCTGCATGCCAGGTACAAGTGGAGAAACTAAGGCCCAGGGAGGCTGAGGACCTTGCCTCACCACCCAGCCAACATAAAAGGGAGTTGAGCTCAGGTCTGCTGGCCCCAACTGCTTCCCATGGGGTTTACGACCTGAGGTGGTGACAGGTGGATACAGCCTGCCCAGCAGCAAGCAGGGCCAGAGGCCTCCTCAGTGAGGGTGTAGCAGGACTCCAGGGGTGCCCAGAGTGAGGCCCTAGACACTGGGGTGTGGCACTAAGGAAGAAGCTTGGGAGGGTGTGGTTCTGCCTGGAGCCAACCTCCCACCAGGAATCCAGGGAAGGGCCAGACAATGTGGAGCACATGTCCCTGCATATCTAGTCTGCCTGGTCCCCACCTGTGCTCCTGGTGCCTAGAAGATAAAGCTCCCCAGGCCGCCATCAGAGAGATAGTCCTTTCTCATTATCAAGGCCGTTGGCTGAACTTGCACCAGGCCACCCATTGGGCCCAATCCTGGCCAATCGGGCAGCCTTGTGCCTAGGGTGTTGGCTTCAACCCCAGGCTTCTGGGCCCACTCAGTCACTGGGGGGCGCCAAAGCACTGCCGCAGCCGGGTTCAGAGTGTCAGTGGGGGTCCTAGAGGGCCTGTTCCCAGGCCTGCTGCAGAGGGGTCTCTGCTGGCCCAGGAGGAGGCCAGGGCTTCTGCTTTGACGCTGGATGACCTGCCTCCCACCTACCCTGTATCTGTCTGGCGCCTGCAGGACCCATGTCTGCCTAGGACAGTGATGGCGAACCTTTTGAGCTCGGCGTGTCAGCATTTTGAAAAACCCTAACTTAACTCTGCTGCCGTGTCACATATAGAAATTTTTTGATATTTGCAACCATAGTAAAACAAAGACATATTTTTGATATTTTATATATTTAAATGCCATTTAACAAAGAAAAATCAACCAAAAAAATGAGTTCGCATGTCACCTCTGACATGCGTGTCAGAGGTTCGCCATCACTGGCCTAGGAGGAGAAGCTGGAAGTGGGGAGGGGTCTTCTCCATCAGGTGAGGCCAAAGCCAGGAAAGGGAGGTGGGGAGCTGCTTCCTCCTCTGTACCCCACTGAGGCCTGCCAGCCCCTCCCGTTCATGTCCGCTCTTAAACACCTGGTGGCCCACCAGCAGCTGATGCTAAAATCCCTGCCCTGGCCCTGCAGGGAGGAGTCTAGCCCCATGGGAAACACTTGGGCGAACAAAGGATGAAAATTCATTGTCAATGGAAACAGGGAAGTGTTTGGCTGCTGCCCAGGAAGGGCTACCTGGAGAGTTTCTTCCAGCTGGCTGAGGGCAGGGTCAGGAGGGGCGGGCCCTGGGCAAACCCCACAGAGTGTGCTGGAGGGGGCCACAGTGGGACGTGTCAAGGCATGCACCCCCCAGGCCCGAGTGCATCCCTCCCATGTGGGGATGCTCACCCCCAACCCTGAAGTGCCTGGCCACAAAGCCCCCCTCTCCCCGCCACAGTGGTCAGTTCTGAAGAGCACGGAGCAAGGCTCTGACCCTTCCCTGAAAGAAGACTGATGGCAGTCCCCGGTTCCTCCAGCTGTCCCATGTGCGCTGCCTGGGCCCTCAGCTCAGGCCTGCTCCACCTTGTCCCCACTGAAAGAATTCCTGGCCCTAGCTGGTGTCACTCAGTGTCTAGAGCAGGGGTCCTCAAACTACGGCCCGCGGGCCACATGCAAATACAAATATTGTATTTGTTCCCGTTTTGTTTTTTTATTTCAAAATAAGATATGTGCAGTGTGCATAGGAATTTGTTCATAGTTTTTTTTAAAACTATAGTCCGGCCCTCCAACGGTCTGAGGGACAGTGAACTGGCCCCGTTTAAAAAGTTTGAGGACCCCTGGTCTAGAGGATCGGCCCGAGCACCGAAGGGTCTCAGGTTCGATTCATGACACACATCTGGATTGCAGGTTTGGTCCCCAGCCCTGGTCAGGGTGCATGCGGGAGGCAATGTGTCTCTTCCCCCCCACCACCCCCTTTCCCACTCTTAAAAATTAATAGAAAAATATCCTCAGGTGAGGATTAAAAGAAAAAAAAGGAGTACCTGTCTGCTTCCAGCTCGGCTGCCCCGGGACCTCCACCTGCTGGCATTTCAGAGACTGGAGATAAGGCTCAGAGAAGGACCCTTACTTTTTCCTGTGAGGGCATCTCATAGAGGGGGCAGTTGATTACCGGTCATTCCATAAAGTCAGCCGGCACGTGAGTCTCTCCCAACACAGGTGCATTTTGGCCTGCCTGCTGGCCTTGGGTCCGACATGCCTGTCACACCCATAAAGGTTCCTGTGTCCCCATCCTGCTCCACAGGGCATTTGGGCATGTGTTCACTGCTGTGTCTCAAAGACAGTGTGGGTACAAGTAGATTTGCACAGGGATGGTTGTATTAATGATCTTTCTGCTTGGCCCTTCCCACCCCTTCTCTAGGTGGGTTCACACCTCCCCCCTCATTCTCCCCTCATAGGATCTATCTTCTGTATCTTTTTAAATATATATCTTTTGTATTGATTTCAGAGAGGAAGGGAGAGAGATAGAAACATCAATGATGAGACTCATTTACTGACTGTCTTCTGTACGCCCCTACTGGGGATCGAGCCTGCAACTCGGACATGTGCCCTGGCCGGGAATCGAACCCTGACCTCCTGGTTCATAGGTCGACGCTCAACCACTGAGCCACACTGGCCGGGTTATCTTCTATATCTTTAGAGTTGTGAGGGTACTGGCTAGGATGGTACTGGTCAAGGTCTGGGTAGTCAAAGGTCACTTACCTTCTACTTTACAGTTATTTAAAATTTACATCTGTGTGCCTCAGAATATTTAAGATGATCACAAGTTGACTCTACAGATGTGTCCCTCGTCTTGCTGCTCTGGTCCTCCTGCAGCCCACTGCACATTGAACCCGTTCTTTCCAGCTCCCTGCTGGGACAGTACACACCTCGACAGACTAGAAGACGCCTCCCAAGACCTTCTTCTGGTGACTGGGCTTTCTCCCCAATAGGCCTTGGTTCCTTACTGGGGAGGGCTAGGATGCTACTGCTCTCTCCTTACCCCCCTGCATGGCCTGGCTCTTCAAAAACCTGCAGTGAGCTGGCAGGAACATGGGCTATCTGATCACTGGCTCAACGCCAACTTTCTTTTATTGAGAGGTTACAAGGTTGTGGACACCAGCCTTGACACAACCACCCCCGATCCGCCCCGCAAACATTCTCAGGGAAGGGAAGAGGTGGGAGTCAGCCCTTGACTCAGTCCTCTCAGCCACACATGGTCAGAAGCCTCGTCACCTTAATGCAGGAAAGGAAGCTGGGGGTGGGCTGAGTCACTCTATAGCTCAGTGCTGCAGGCAGCTGGTTACCTTGGAGCCTTGAGGAAGCAGCTCTACCTTGGTTGCAGCGGAAGCCCCAGTCTACATCAGAACACTTCGGCATCTGGAGGGTAAGACGGAAGTTTCCCTGGGGCTGGAATGTTCTCCCAGGAGCAGACCCCTGTCCATGTAGGTCCTCCTGAGGTCAGCTTAGCCTTTATGGGCACTGGAGCAAACACTACCCAACCTCCTATTTGTCAAACTCCACTCCATCTTGAGGCAGAATTGAACCACAACCAAACACTCCCTGAATCTTAGCTGATGGGCTTTGCTTCCGTATCTCCTTCTGCACGGCCAGTGCCTTCCCATGAACACCATGTGTCTGTCCCTGAGCGCCAGAGTCCTTGGGGCTCTGCATCTCCACTTCCCACTGCCGCCTCTCAGTTGCGTCTGGTAAACTGTTGACTCAGTTTTCCTGCATGTCCTGCTGCCTCCAGGGCATCTAGGGAACAGATGGCAGAAGGGCTCCAATTTCCTGGCAGCTGGGTGTGTGAGTGACCTCAGAGGTGCACAGGGAACTTTAAGGGAAACTGAGCCTGAGGAGGCTCCCTTGTGCAGGGGGCGGGTTCTGTTCAGAGGCCCCTACGGAGTAACACCAGCTTCCCACGTCTCAGGACTTCCTTCCGGCCAGTCACTGGGCTACTTGCTCTGTGGTGGTATCTCAATTCGTCCTCCCAATGGCCCAATTAGTTATGTTTCCCTCTCTTAACGAGGAGGAAACAGGCTCAGAGAAGTTGCTCCCTAAGTGATTCCACAGCCACATATGGTCACACTCTAAGTGCCAAGGCCGTGTCTTAGAACCAGGTCGGTCCCACCGAAACTGGTGCATTTGACCGTGAAGCCCTAGAGAGGAACCGAGGAACGGAGAAGTTGCAGAGACGGTTCGAGGCAGCTGACGGGTGGGGTAGGGACTGAAGAGGCCCTGGAGGAAGATAAGGTCTACGAGCCCCGTGGACTCGTAGGGCCAGAGCGGAGCTGGGTGCTGGTACGGGGAGCCCGCCTGCAGTCGGCAGTCGCAGCCCCATGCTTCAACCTGCAAGGCGCAGGCGGATGCGCTTAGCATGAGGCGGATACTGAGGCCCCGTCTCTTCCTCCCGCGCAGGGCATCCTGGGAGCTGTAGTCCCAGTCTCATACTCAGCTCATCCCCTTGCTACTCCTCGATAAACTCGGCACGCAGTGCTCCCCGATGCCCGGGGCTCAGCCATCTCCAGTGGCGGTGGTGGGTGGAAAGGCCCAGAAAGTCGGCTTGCGCCTGGAGGGCGCTAGCTGGGGCCGCAGAGCCGCCACCCCGAGGACTACAACTCCCGGATTGCCTCGCGCCCCCGGCACCGCCCCGAGCTTTCTGCCTGGCGGCGCCGCGCTGCCCTGTGGGAACAGTAGTCCCGGCGCGCGATTCACAGCGCCGCGTGCGCCCCGGGCGCGCCGTAGCCGCGGGGCCCGGGCCGGGCGCTACGCTACGGAGGCGGCGTAGGATAGGCTCCGGACGCGGGCCGTGTCCAGCAGGGTCTGGGCGCTTTGGCGGCTCCTCCACTCAGCGCGGCAGGCCGGCGGGGCAGGGCGGCCAGTGGCAGAAGTTGTAAGTCAGTCGGCAGGGGCGAGCGGGCCGGGGGCCCTTTCGCCCAGGCCGCACGGACGGAGGAGGCGCCGCCGGGTTGCAGAGGTGAGTCCGGCCAGCTGGGCCAGGGGCGCGGCCTGGACCCTCGCCGGAGCCCGGGCCTGGTTCTCAGCGCCAGGGCTGCCGGCCTCGGAGCGAAGGTCAACCTGCTGCTTCGCTGGCGCCTCCTGGGCATTAGACAGAGCCCGGGCAGGGATGGGTTCACTGCTTGCAGCGGGGAGACGGGGGCCGGGTCATCTTAGTCCCTGGAAAACCAGCCCCAGGATGCTACGGACACAGACGGCGGCCTCAGCCCCTGCCTGCCCTTGAGTGCCCTTAACTTCCAGGCAACGTCCTGCTTCGGCTGCATTAGGGGATGTGATGTGTCCCGTAGTGCCCTCAGCCCTCCCCACTGAAGGGAGGACACTGCCTGGGGTGGCCCCATGGAATGGGGGGAGGGGGTGCGCAGGCGCGTCCTGTGTGCCCACTGACCACCCCACGCTTCCTCTTCTCTGTTCCCCTCTGGCCTGGCGCTGGAGCGACACGAGGAAGTTACAAAGGATAATCCCTGAGAATGTTTTCGGGGCGGATCCGGTTCTTCCTGTTGGCCACAAAGGGGCCCTTCTGGTCCTGAGGAGTGAACCCCTGTTGTGTGGTCGCGTAGCCCTGACTGGATGGCTTTCAGGGACCAGACTGCAGGCAACAGAAACTCCATGTAACCAGGCCAGGGAGCTTGGGGTCCTGCAACTTGGGGGAAATGGCTCAGCTTGGTCCTGAGCTGGTCTGAGCTCCTCCCAAGAACTCCTCCTCTGGGGATCCCTGGAATCCTCCCTCTGCCCAGGTCTGGATTGCTGTGAGCGTCCGTTAGGTGTGGCGAGTGATTATCTCCAGCCCCCAGACGCCGGGCAGGTGCTGGGGTAATTCCATCCTTCCTCTCTGAGTGACTTTCTCAGATGTGAAGAGAGAGAGATAGTGTTTCCTGGTCCAAGTCGCAGGAGAGCCTCAGGGACAGGGGAGCCTGGACCTGGGCCTGTGGCCTGGCTGGTGGTGTTGCAGGAAGCCCGTGCAGCCCAGCCTTGGGGATGGGCACATCTTACTTCCTCCCAGGTTGGTCTGCTCCCAGGACGAGCACTCCTCTTCTCCTTCCCCTTTGCATCTGAAAATTTCTGGAGCTGCTTTTCCTAAGCAGACAGGCCCATGACCCCATGACCTTCTGAGAAACAGGTTTAAGCTCTGCTGGGCCCAAGGCTTAGTGGCTGCAGGGCTATAGGCAGGAACCCATCTGATCTTGTGTCTGCTTTGAACCCCCCCCCCCCCCCAGCCCCCAGACCTGAGCTCTGAGAGCCGGAAGTGACCAGACCCCCTAATCCTGCATCCGCATAAGACCCTCCCTATCCCAGTCATGGTGGAAGCTCCGAGTTTCTCTGTCCTTCACCTGAGAGGCCAGACCTGGCTGGCTTGACAGTGGTAACATTTACTGAAGCCCCTTCGCACTCCTCTGCACCACGCTCTCCAGGCCTGTCTCATAGGCAGCGCTCTAGTAAGCCCCATTTTACTGAGGAGCAGCCCGAAAAATGCCCCAAACCTAGATGTCATTCATGAGTCCCAGCTGATCAGTGAAGAGCCTGGTGGGGCCAGCTACCCACAGTCATGGCCTTTTGGGATAGAGCAGCCTCTGGTTTGGCCCTCTGCACTCTGCTCACTGCCCCAGGCACAGAAGGGTGCTGGCAAGGCAGGTGGCATGATTAAATGGAAATGGTTTGGGTTGGTGGGGTGGGTTTTCTGGGTCTGGTGGTTTCTTCATCTGACATTAAAAGTTCACACCCAGATCCTGAGCAAGGACACCCCATGCCCCCAGGACTCTGAGGGGGCTCTTGGCTCAGCCAGCTTCTCTTCACTCCCCGTGTTGCCTGGGCTGCCCGGCACATCCTCACTACCTATTTCTCTGGTTCCATCTGTGCCCATTATTCAGCATCAGCACTCATGGGACTGTCTCACAGCAGTAACATAATCTCGTTTCTCACTGAATCTCTTCTGCCAAACCTCTCAGATCAGACACAGCTTCTCTCTCTTCCCCTCTTCCCACTCTACTGGGCTCTGACATCGCACCTGGCTGCCAGCATTGTCCCATTCTCTAGATGGTCAGTGAGTGTCCTCTGTGAGCTGCTTGCCAGCAGGCATCTCTGGTCACCCTGGCTCTGAAGTCCAAAGGGAACTCCTAGGGCGTCTAGAATGGCACCCCAGGGCTTCTTTGGAGATGAGGAGTAGACTCACTGGCCTCTACCCTCTTTGAATGAGCTTCACGGAGACTCTAGATTGAGGCTGGGCTGCCTCCACTTCTCAGGCTTGGGGACCTGCCCAGCCACACCTCATCATGTCACTGTGGGTCATGGCAGCAGTACTGTATGAAAAACAATTTCCTTTTTTATGAAGCGCAGCTGAGGTGGTATACGGCTCCAAAGACACAAGAGGACACACAGTGATCCTGTTCACCTCCTTGGAGGGGTCTGAGTGGGGACTCTGCAGATGGCCTGTTGCCAGGGTGCAGAGAGCCAGGGGTTGTGGGAGGACAGAGGTGTCCTAGCCCAGCACAGAGGCCCCAGGATGGGCAGTGTGAGGCCTCCTGATGCCAAAGGAGGAGCTACTCTAGACGTCAATGATATATTGTCCCTCTGCAAGGACTTGTCCAGGAGCAGCACCGGTGGGTTCCCAGGAAACAATAGAGTGTATGCTTGCATTGCTCTCAGACCTCCTGTCCTGCAGGCACTGTCACCCTCCGGCGGCAGCTCCAGGCCCTGCTCTTTGGCTTTTCTGAAGTCCGGGGGAGCTTACAGGGCTGCATCCCACCTCCCTGGTGGCTGGGCTGGGGGTTGTGCCTGGACAGTGCTCAAATATCAGGAGGGAAGCTGGTCAATAGCTGCTACTTGGAATTGTCACGTGTGTCTGTGTCCAGAGGAAGGCAGTCATTGCGGCTTCCTGCTCCTCCTGTGTCATCACAGCCAAACCTGAAGCAGAGGAAATTCCTCCTCAGGCCAGTCCCTGCTCACACCCACCCTTCTCCGAAAAGTTGTCCTTTGGAATTAAGTTCCCATGGGCAGATGACGTCTCTAGGACCTTCTGCCCCTGCCTGATGTTGCGCTCCTACCACATCGCAGGAAAGGCAGCGGGTCCTGGAGCCCCTGCCTTTGGAGGTGGCTGCAGAGAGCCCCCCATCTGCCTTCCTTGGGGTGAGCTGAAGGCTCGAGTGCTCCATGCCCCCCCTGAAACGGTTTGGGCTGGTGGGTGCCAGCAGGGCTGCCACCACTTGGCAAACAAGTGTTAGAAGTGCCAAAAAACAAGAGTGCTTGTCTGGTACCTTCTCTTCCCATTAAAAATAGTATTCAACTTTAGCCAGTATTGGACTTGTGAACTAGAAATTAAAATCCTGGGAGTGTCCCGTTTCTCTGATAGAACCGTATGAAAAACAATTTCCTTTTTTATGATGCACAGCTGAGGTGGTGTACGGCTCCAAAGACACAAGAGGACACGCAGGGACCCTTTCACCTCTTAGGAGGCAGCCCCACATCCCGTGTGGTTGTCCTCTGGCCTCCTCACTTGTGCCTTTGACTTTGAGAGGCCTGTCTCCTCCCACCCCAGAAAGCAGGTGCCTCAGAAAGTAGAGCAAATCTAACCTGTCAGCTGGTCCGTCACAGTGACCAGGGTCAGTAGGTAGTGTCTCAGAGGTGCTCAGCGTGGGCCGAGGAAATGGGGAGGGGGGGCCACATGGCGAGGAGCCCTGACTTCTGTCCTAGAGCCGGTGGCCTGGACCTTCAGGGACTGAAGAGTGACTGCCTTTTAGCATGTTTGGGCAGCACATCCCAGTCTGATGGGCAGGTATTTGGGACAGGTGTGTTTCTTCCCAAGTTTGCTCACAAGAAGTGGTAGTTACACTTTTGGAGCCCACAGCTTTTATTCCTGAACCTCTCAGAGGTCAGCACTGTTGGTGGTGGCAGGTCCTTCGGGTGGGGAGTGGCCGTCCTTGGTGTTTGTCTGAGGGCAACGGTCAGAGAGTGGGGGAGGCTGCAGCAAAGCAGGCCTCTGGGCCCTTGCACCACACCTAGGAAGGACAGGAGGGGGACAGGCTGGAGCCACCCAACCTGCAGCAGTGGTTGGAGGTTAAAGCCGCCTGGTGGTGCCGGGCCCTGGATCCAGGTGAATCTCAGTGGATGCCTGGCTGCTTGTCCAGAGCCCTGTCCCACATGGACACCTTTCCCTGGTAGCTAAGCGAGGCCCTGTTCCCTTGGGCCCTGGGATCTTGAACAGCCCCACCTGCCACATTGGTTGGCCCAGAGATAGGGTCTTGGACTAGGCAGTGAGGAGCTGGCTGAGCCATGTTAATCCCCTGCGACCTCTGGCCTCTTCTGGGTAAGGGACTGATATAGCTTCAAAAGGGATGTAGTCCTGCCCTGGCCGGTGTGGCTCAGTTGGTTGAGTGTCATCCCACGCGCTGAAAGGTCACTGGTTTGATTCCGGTCAGGGCACATGCCCAGGTTGCGGGTTTGGTCCCTGGTTGGGATGCATACAGGAGGCAACCCATCAATGTTTCTCTCTCACGTCGATGTTTTTCTTTCTTCCTCCCTTCCTCTCTCTTGGAAATCAATAAAAAGATTTTAAAGGGGGTTGGAGGGAGGCGTAGTCCCTGGGCCACTTCCCATTGGAATATTCTCAGGGAAACTGAGGGCAATTCCCTGTTCAGGCCTTGTGTGTGGAAGTGGGGCATCCTCCATGTGGCCTGGCCTGGGGGTGAAGACATGGCTCAGCACAAAAGCCACGGGTGGCCACCAAGCCTGGGCCATATGGCTGGTCACCATTGCTCTTCAATGGACTCTGGCTTGAGCCACTAAGACTGGGAGCTGGGTCTGTTCCAAGGCCAGAATCCAGAACCTTCCAGGAGAAGGGGCATGTCCTCCAGGTGGATGTGCTGTTGGCAAGCTCACTGTGCCACTGGCCCAGGCGTGGGAGAGCTCAGGCCTCTCACAGTGGGGGGTGAGTCTCCTCCCAGTGCTGTGGGTTAGTTGGGCTGTGGGACCAGTGGTAGGATGGTGGGGCTGGAGTGCAGTGTGGGTGCCCCCTCTCTCTGCAGAACCCTTGATTCACAGAACCCCTCTGTCCAGCCCCCTGCCCTGACAAAGCCTGGTTCTCATGGCCTGGCGAACGCTGTGCATCTAAGACTTGGGGCCGTGGTCCTGTCATTCAGGGGCACACCTCAAGTCAGACCTGTTTTGCTGGCTCTGTCTGTCATCCCTTGGTATTCCCCCAGATGGAACAGCCATGTCCCAGAGGGCCCATCCCCTGACTCTGCCCTACTGTCCTCCATCTCTAGGGGAGCTGTCAATGTGGGTGAGCTGCTAACCCACTTGAGGAAGCAGGTGCAGCAGGAGAATGCTGTCCTGCCAGTCCCCGGGAGCCGGGAGGTCAAAGTGTGGGCCCTCCCTGGGGTGGGGCCCTCTCCGGGGTGGGATCCCAGCCTGGTTTCTGGTAGGGACGGGGAGGCCTCCCTCACTCAGGCAAGAGCTTCCCGTCCTCGGTGTCCGCCCTGGTAGCAGCGTCCTCAGGCCGCAGGGACAGATCTACAAGCTCTCGCTTCGCGTCTGGTGGGTGTAATTCTGGGTATGGTGGGTGGTGGCCATGGGTTTCCCGGGCACAAGCAACAATGCTCCAGAAAAGCTTGGTGTCCCCGGGGTGGGCCACTCTCCCTCTGTCCCCTTCCTGGACCCCCGTCCCGGGGCTGATTTCCGGTGGCCTGTCAGGGTGCTGCAGTTGGTGAAGGACCATGATTGGGGGATGGGGCAATGGGGCTTGCGTTGCACAGGCTAACCTAGGGGGCACAGACTCAGGGCGCCCCAGGAGTGGGAGCTGGAACAACAGGGCGTAAATCCCAATCCCTCTCCATTGGGATCTGGTTGTGGCCCACACCTCCCCCTTTATGGCCCCCGTGGCTGCCGGCTGCCGGTGTCTGCTCACCCCATCCCTGGGCCAGGTAAACTCACTTGGTGAGAGCAGCTCACCTGCCACCCACAGGGAAGGGCCCCTTTCCTGCCTCCCATGCTGAGGTCTCAGCACGCACCCTCAGAGGCCCCCAGAGCTGTGGGGAGCAGGTGAGGTGGGCTGTCGTTACTGGGATCCAACCTGCCGTGATTAAGACAGGCGCACCCCGTGCAGGGTCATCCTCATCTTGGTGGATGGGCCCCAGCTGTCCTCAGAGCACCATGCTAGGCACACGGCTCGCACCAGAGTTGGCGGACGGACCAGTCAGCTCCTGTGGATTAACAAACACCCGTGCTCTGGGGGTGGCAGCAGCCCCACCTTCATGCTTCCAAGGCCAGATGTAGGCCTCCGCCCCATTTAAATCTAGGGCAGTTCCTGAGTGAGGGCAGGAGGACGGGGTGGGGGCGGGGCTCTGGGAGAGTTGCTCCTCCTGAGGTGCCCTGTCTCGGAGTCCTGTCCCTTTGCACAATCCAGGAGGCTGGTGCTGCCATCATCTGTGCTCTCTGGCTTCTGCCTGGAGATGTGTTACATACATCATGCTCTTCTTAAGACACAGCAGCCAAAAAGTGAGCACCCTGCAGCAGAGTTCCTGAGTGTTGCCATATCCAGTGCCTAAAACAGGGCCTGGGAAACAGCAGGGCCCTGATGGGCATTTGCTGAATGAATGAAACGGTACGTGAAGGAATAAAAGAATGGACCGAGTGCGGGGCTGGCAGATGGTCTCGCCACACTCTCACCTGGGGTCAGAGGAGGAGCAGGTTCTGCAGGAGAAGCTTGTACCTGGGAGCAGGGTCTGTTCTGCTCTGAGGTGGCCCTGGGGTTCCGTATCAAAGGTCAGTACCTGGGCAACAGTGTTTGTAAAGCTCCCGTCCCCGGTTATCCTGAGGAGGAGTCAGCAGCTGTGGACAGACCCACCCTGCCCTGGCAGATTTCCCACGTCACTGCCATGCAGGTGGGACCCTCGGGCTAGCAGAGCCCACACTGTGGCCACGTACCTTGCCCAACCAGGGCAATCCTTTGTTGGACTCACTCCCGGGAGCTCTCCCCCACGCCCTTTGGGTCAAGATAGGGTGTGGGTGTTGGGGCACTGTCATCCCCAGAGAGGCCCCTCTGGAACCAGCTCTCTCTGGGGGGCTTTCCAGGCCGCCTCTGTCCTCGAGCCCCCAGTGAAGGGCCTATGCTACACCTGCCCTCCAAGGAGCAATCTGGCAACTGCCACATAGCCCACCCCTCAGGCCTCCCACCTGCCCCAGATGGGTCTGCAGGGTCAGCGTTTCCTAAAGGCCTGTCAGGGAGCTGGCCTTGCTCTCACTGTGTGCAGGGTTGGGGGACCAGCACACACCCAGCTGTCTGACAGGCCTGAGCTCTCACTGCCCTGCTGTCAGGGGCACTGCTGAGGAGCAGGTGGGTCCTCTGGGAGCCTGCCCTTTGGGCAGCACATCCAGCCCGCACAGGACCTTGTTGCTCCTTCCTCCAGGCAGAGCCCGGCGCCTGTGGCCCCACACCTGTCCCTGGGAGGCCCAGGGCCACATCCTCACTCTGCGTTGGGGCTGGCTGTCCCTTTGGCTCTACCTGCATCAGATGCCCGTGGTGGTGTCACCAGGGGCATGGGCCAGGTGTTGGCACTGTGGACCCTGTCCCCCACCATGGTTTTGGCGTTCTTAGGCCAGGCTTCCCCACACTGCCTAGCCCTCTGTTCTCCCAATGGAAATAGGCCAAGCTCTTTGTCAGGGACAGACCAGCCCTGGACCCAGTCATGAGCAGTTCTGCTCCATGGCACCTCTGCTGGGCATGGCCCTAATCCAAGCCTCACCTGTCTTCTCCTCCCCTCTCTCTATTCACCTGTTCAGGTTAGCTGCGAAAGGGATGTCAGAAACACCTGGGCCCTCTTTCCTCAAGGGGCTCCTGTGTGGAGTGGGGTTTAACATTTGGGGGCCGTTCTCATTCTGATGTCGGACGTGTAAGCATGAGAGAGGCTGGTGATTTGAGTGACCCAGGTTGATGTGGAACTGACCCCGGGCGGTGTGCCCTGTGCCTGCTTAATGCTCTCCAGTACGGAAGCTCCCGGGACGCGTGGCCCGTCCATGCAAAGATGAGCATGGACCACAGTAGAGCGAGTCCGAAGACCTTGACCCAAGATGGTGTCACGGGACTCCCGCGTGGCTTCACCGGTCTCATACTGACGCGGTAACATTTTTGATGTGTTGGATTATGTGAGGTACGTTACCGAGGTTCCCATAACCTGTCGGTGGTACCTTTCTTAATGGCTGTTGGTGAATTGGAAACAACCTCTGTGGCTTGCATAGTGCTCCTACTGGACCGTGTTCCTGGAGACTGGAGCCAGCAGGCAATCCTTCTGGAACCAGGTGGGGCTAGTGCCAGCTTTGCGGACCACCACGGGGTCTCTGCCACACCGCTCAGTTCTAATTGTGCTGAAGGCCTGAGTGTCCGGTGACTTGTGGGGCCACCAGGCCGGTCAGGGCTGGTGCTGCTCTGTCCACCCATGTCCCCTGGAGAAAAGGCATCTGGGCGAACATTACTGCTGCAGGGGTCCTCGGCCCGTCTGACCAAAGCTCTTACGGGGTAGGGGTCACAGACTTCTACCGTCCCATGGTGCTTGGCCCCTGCTGGTTCCCAGAACTGTGTGTGCTGCCGCTCACTCTCGTCTCGGGAGTCCTGCACAGTCCCACCCACAAACCCTAGGCCTGCGCCGCAAGGATGCATCCCCAGGTCCACTCCAGCTCCTGGCCCCGTTACCATGGGGCTTCTTTGGGAGCTGGGAGAAGGGTGTCAGTGGTAACAGGGGACCTAGGGGTGGGGCTATGCTGGTGGTCACCTGCACAGCTGGAAAACCAAGCAGATGCCCACCTTGGCCCAGAGCCTGGCTGAGTGGGTGAGGGGAGGCTGGGTGGCATCTTCCCTAACCTGACTGTGATGCCTCGTTTGAAAGTAGATGTGCCACCTCCGTCTCATGGTGGATGCTCTTGGACTGTGTTTCATTCCTCTACTTGGTCGTGGAGGTAGGGCCTCCCCTGCAGTGTAGATGGGCTCCCACTGGAGGCCTGGCCAGCCTCCCAGTGCCTCTCAAGTCACTCATCTCCTCTTGGGCCCTGCCGTTTCTCTGGGTCAGGGCGGTCTCCTCCAGGAGGCTTCAGAAGGGCGGTGGGTAGACAGTGTTGTGCAGGTCTTTGCCTGGCTTTGAGGGCTGCACCAGCTCCTCTGTGCTCACTTCCCTTGTTTTTCCTCTTCCTTTGGTTAAATATCCCCGATTCTTTCCTCCACAATAAAGCAAAATTGTGTCATTTCTCTTCTCACTGAAGATATCTCTCTTTGAAGACCAGTGGCTGGTGGCACCCTCATCCTTCCCTATGGGCAGCTGATGGGCTGATAGGGGTTTTAAGAGCAGAGAAGGGGTGCTGGTTATGGGGCAGGCAGGGCAGGGGCTGAGCGCCTGCAGCCCTGCTCCTGGCCCCAGTGTGCCTCGTGTTGGGGGTACAGCTCTGTCGATGCCTGTTCCTCAGCCCTGTGGGGGCCTCTGCTGTGGAGGTACCTGGAGTGGGTGCTGCAGGGTGCCTGCTGCTGGGTCAGGCGCAGGCTCTCAGTTCCTGCTCCATGGCTGTCCCCTTCCTGCCTCAAGGCCACTTGCACTGGGGGACCCTCCCAGAGTTCCTGGGGGCTTTGTTCCTGTGAGTCATGCTGTTTCTTCTCTTTCTCTTTATTCTCTCTGTTTATTTTTGTTGTGTGACTTTGACCAGCCGGCCACCCTGTCTCCTGTGTGGGTGCTCACCTCCCTCCATGCTCTGGCCGCATGTGACCAGGCCCAGCTCTCAGTGCGGCTGCCGTCACGGGGGCCATGGGGAACTCCGCTTCCTCGCTGGCCACCGAGACCGAGTCGGATCACAGCTTCCCCGGGGGGCCATCCTTCCCAGGGCCCCCGGCAGCAGCCGGCTGTTGTAGGAGCGGCCCCGGGGGACCTGTCTGGGGCAGTGCCCTGGTTACCCGGCAGCACCAAACCCCACGCCCCCAGGCCCAAAGGTAAGAAAGATGGCGGGCCCCCAGGGGTGGGAGTGCTGCTCTGATGGCGCCCCTCCTTTGGCAGAGGGGCTTGCAGAGAAGTGGGGACCCTATATCTTAGGGTCCTCTGGTGACTTACTTCCCCTTAATGGCACGAGACCTGCAAGGCTCTGGGGTTGCTCCATGCTTGGCGGAGGAGCTGGCTGCGTCTCCGTCTGGTGCTTGTTATGGGGCAGCTTCTGGAGCTTTTTGCCTGGCGGGTGGGGAGCCTGCCAACCCCAGGCCTGGGTGGTGCTGGCACGCGCTGAGAATGCTGGCTTGCTTCCCACCGGATTTGGGGGACACTGCTCAGGAACCCGTCTGTGTGTGTCACCCCTGCTCTGACATGGCTGCCTGCGGGGGGCAGGGTTGTGGTGCCACAGGGGCTAACTGTCACATGCCAGCTCCCTTCGGCTGCGGCCGGACCGGCCCAAGTTTCTCAGCTCAGGCTACCTGTTGGGTCACCCCTCAGAGGTGCTGGAGTGACTGGTGTGAGGGCAGGTCAGGCTCCAATGTCCCACCCTGGCATTGACGCCCCTGCTTTCACCCTGCCCCGAGGCCTTGCTGGATGGGGGGTGCCCGGTGCTCAGTATACACTCAGGTTCCGCAGACCTTGGAGCAGAGGTGGTGGTAGCCCCTGCTCTCTCAGGGTGCCCCAGCGTGGGTTCAATGGGTAATAGACATCTTCCTGTCTCAAAAGTGTGTCCTGGGCTTTCTTGTCAGATGGGCAGCAAACAGGGTCCTAATGGGCCTGCAGAAGGGGGGCCAGCCTCCTGGGATGGCATTGGAGCAGAGGCCTGAGTCCCTGGCAGAGGAGGCATCCGGGAGGGGGTGGAGGGGTTAGCAGAGCTGAGTGGGAGAGTCTTGGAGGTCTGTAAGTTACCCTCGTAGGCAAGAATGGGGAGGGAGGGGGTCGGGGCTTGAGGTCCAAAAGGGCATGCCAGGAGCAGGACAGTGGAGGGACTAGTGAGAGTTGGGAATGTGGTACAGTGAATTATTAGAGAATATCCCCCTGTTACTGTGCTGATGATGTACTAGTGAACATTTCTGTATCCCAGCTTTATTGAGATAAAACTTACTTACTACTTTCAAATTCACCCCTCACAGCAGGTATACACTTCAGGTTTTCTTAGTCTGTTTATAGAGTTGTGCCACCATCACCACAATCCAGTTTTTCGGCATCTTCATGCCCCACAAAGATCCTGCTTGTTTGCAATGCCTCTCTATCCCCGGACAACCACTCTGCTTCCTGGTGTCTATGGATTTGCCTTTTCTAGAAATTTCACATCAGCAGAATCCTATGTGTTCTGTGTCTAGCTTCTTTCACTGAGCATAATGTTTTCAAGGTCTGTCCATGTACAGCGTGTGTTAATGCTTCGTTCTTTTTATGACTGCGTAGCATTCCATTGTCTGCGGAGCACATCTGTTTATCCACTCCTCGGCTGCTGGGCATTGGGTTGTCTCCCCTTGTTTTTTAAGTATTGCGCTTCTCTGAACATTTGTATGTAAGTTTTGGGGTGATGTATGTTTTCATTTCTCTTGGGTAGATACCTGGAGTGGAATTTCTGAAGTTTATTGCAAATTTATATTTAACTTTTAAAAAAATATATTTTTATTTATTTCAGAAATGGAGAGATGGATGGATGGATGGATGAATGGATAGATAGATAGATAGATAGATAGATAATCAGCTGCATGCCCCACACTGGGGATCGAGCCCGAAACCTGGCATGTGCCCTGACCAGGAACCGAACCGTGACCTCCTGGTTCATAGGTCGACACTCAACCACTGAGCCATGCCGGCCGTGCCATATTTAACTTTCTAAGAAACTGCTAGACTGTTTTCCAAAGTAGCTATACCATTTTGCCTCCCCACCAGCAATGTAGGGGAGAGCTCTAGTTTCTCCACATCCTGGCTAACACTTATCATCCATGGTTTTGATCCTGGCCCTTCTTGTGGGTGTGAGGTGGTGTCTCGTGGTGCATTTTCCTGATGGTTGGTGATGTTGAGCATCTATTCAAATGTCCATCTATCTACACACGTCTTTTTATTTTCACTTACTTCCTTAGGATAAGTTGGTGGGAGTAAAATTACTGGGTCCCGGGAAAGAGGCTGGTCCCGGGTGAGCAGCAGCCGAGCTGTGGACCCTGTGGCGTTTGCCAGGCAGCTTCCTGAGGCCTTGCGAGCATAGTGTGTGCGTGTGTGCGTGTGTGTGTGTGTGTGTGTGTGTGTGTGTGTGTGTGTTAGACTTTGGATCTTGACTCACACCCTTAAACCAATAGCCTGGTGACTTGGTGTTGCCCTTTCTCATTCTAAGAAACTGCCTCCACATCAGCATGTGGCCTTCGTGGCCAGGAGAGCCCCGTTGCAGTGCTGAAGCAAAGAGAGCAGGCGTGGCCACATCTCCTAGAACTCACTGCCAGTCGGGGGGCAGGAACTTTGATGCCCCAGGAGCTACTCATCTTAATCAATAAACTATTGGGCCCTGACCAGTTTGGCTCAGTGAATAGAGCCTTGGCCTACGGACTGAAGGGTCCCAGGTTCAATTCTGGTCAAGGGCACATACCCGGGTTGCAGGTTTGATCCCCAGAGGGAGCGTGCAGAAGGCAGCCAATCAATGATTCTCTCTCATCATTAATGTTTCTACTCTCTCTCTCCCTCTCCCTTCCTCTCTAAAATCAATAACAAACAAAGATAAGTAAATAAACAAACAAACAACGTTTGGTGTGAGCATTGGCTGTGTACAAGCTCTGGGCCTTCCCTTGGGACACAGAGACGAGGAGGATGACCCAAGGCCGGCTGAAGGCGACCTCTAGACGAGGCCTCCAGCACTTTTTGGAACCAGCAGGGAGTCCAGGAGCCCAGCCGCAGGTCCTCAGGTCCAGTGGCTTGGCTTTGTGTGTGGACACTATTGCTCTCAGCTTTCCAAAGAAGCAAAAAGATCATCTCCCAGGATGGGGCCGCTCCACATCCCTGCAAACATGCATGTCCTGGGCACTGTGTGGACTTCACAGGGAGCCCCAAGAGCAAGTCTATAACCTCCCTTTTGAATTAGAAGTGAGTGTTAGTGACTCAGATTATGAGGGTAGAGAAGGTATTTGTTGTTGAATTTTTCTGGACAGTTGTCTCAATCTTCCATTTTACCTGGTCTTTCTGTTGGAAGGAGTAGCTCGGGCAGCCAGTTCCCTCCCCCAGAAGTGATTGCTTCTGTGTCTTGGAGCACAAGTGACAGCCTCTGAGTGAGTGTCATAGAACTTGGGAACATTTTATGTTGAGGGTTTGCTTTGACTCCAGGTTCCCAACCTTCTCTTATTTCTAGGCTTTGCTTGGCGGACTGGCCTCACCTTCGGACACTCCAGGGACTTCAGGTCTCTGGGCCTCGCTGAGTGTCTCCTGGGCCTGAGACATGTCAGGGTGGCCGTTGAGGGTGGCCCAGAGCAGCTGCTCCCCTGCTCAGGGTTCCTTCACTCACTCATCACTGACTGACCCCTGAGCCACTTCTCACCACCGATGACACCAAGATGGGTGTGAGCTGTAAGGTGCGGGTTGCTGGGTCGGTGAGGGAGCACTGTGCCAGTCCTGTAGCTGTGCCACCACCATCCCCAGAGCCTCCTTCTAGCCAGAAGGCTGCCCAGCTCACTGTTTCCCCAGGGCTAAATTTGATTTCTAGGCACTATTTTCATTTAAACCTTTCTGAACTCCAGACAAAATCTTCCTGATTCTCCTTGTCCCCAGGACAGCTGTGGAACCTGCCCTGTCCCCAGGTGCTGTCCAGGACCAGCAGACACCTTGTCTTGTGTGCAGCCAGCCCAGGCCAGGGACTGGCCAGCTGGTGGGTTACACAGTGAACAGGACTTGGGATCCTTTCCCTCCCAGTGTTTGCAAGGCTCTCCTTGCTCAGTGTGCCTGGGACCTGCAGGCGCCTGGAGCCCAAGGCAGGTGCGTCCTAGGAGGGTCCTGAGTCTTTTCTCTGGAGACCTCCCAGGCCAGGTGGGGTGGACAGGACGGGTGACCATCCCCTGAGCCTGGGGTTGGAGTGGAGGCTGCCTAGGCCCCAACCTGTGTGTGCACGTGGTGGGGGTGGGAACACCCTATGCCACATCTTGACTATGGGCCCTTCTCTAACGGGGAACAGTGGGAAGAGGGTTGAGAGAGGTGTCCAGGCAGATTTCGTAGGTTTTACATAGCACCAAAGCCAGGGCTAACGCTGAGCTGGCCCTTGGCCAGGCCCACTATGCTGGTGCTGGGTGCCCACTCTCTCACCCGAGGCCTAGTCACACAGGAAGGCGGCTTCACAGAGCTTGCCTTGGACCTTGGGAAACAGTTGTGTTGCCCAGGGTGGATTTTTCTATTTGTTATTGAAGAGGCAAGTTTTCTTTCTTTCTAAACCAAAAGGGCTTGGTGTGAGTCTAGCATCAGAAGCACAAGCCTCGTGCCTTGTTGTAGAGAACAATTGATTTTTTTGCCAGCGGAGCAGCCGTGTAGGAGAGTGTGTGTTGTGGTGTATGGACACCCCCTTGAAGCCAGATTAGCCCTTGAGAGGCAGGTTAAGGGGTCAGCCCGCCCCTCCCCTCAGACCTGTGACCCATGTTCGGTGGGAGGAACCATTCGGGAGCATCCCACCTGCCCTGCTGTGGGCCTGAGCGCCTTTCTTCTGCACCGGGAGGAGCCGAGGCCCAGCCTTGGGGGAGGTGGGCAGGCCAGATGCCCAAGAACCCACCAGCAAAGGGAGCTGCATTCCAAGGCTCCAAGCAGCTTTCCGGGCAGGCTGTGCAGGGGACTCTAAGGGGGTGGGAGGTGGGAGGTGGGTGCCAAGTGCAGGTCTCCTGACTCCCACCTCCCTGTCCTCTGGCCACGCCTGGCCTGTGGTACAAGGCTCCCTTGGGGGCCCTGCTCCAGGACCAGGGCCTGAGGTGTAAAGCTGTCCTGGGTATGTCTGACAGCAGCTTCCCTACCCGCTGACGCACAGCCAGAGGCCTCCTGGGATAGAAGCTCCGGGTGGGGTGGAGCCCACCCTGAGTGTTTTCCGTTCCACAGCCACACCCAGGTGCCTTCCCCCAGCCAGTCTCCATCCATCCCATCAGGGCAGTGTCCTGCTCTCTCAGGTCCGGCTGTAGCTAGCAATTTGGTACAGGCTGCTCAGGACACTGGTGTCCCTCCCCTCTCCCCACAAACACTCGCTCTCCCTAGGCTCGGCAGCCTGGCCCCCACCACCTTGGGACACGGGCTACGAGAGGAAGAGGGTTTGCATGTTGCTTCAAGACACTGAGCTGCCTCCTTGAACCTCTGCCAGGCCCAACTGGGCCTGCAGTGGTCCACGTGGGCAGATGAGTGGAGGGTACTCAGCCCCTGCAGAGCTCAGGGGCTGCTGAAGTGCAGATGGGGCACTACCCGTGGCTGGAGATGGTCAGTCCAAGGGCCTTGGCATGAGGATAAAGGGCTGTGTCCTCCGCTAGGCAGGAATGAACTCGGTGGGTGCTGGGAACACTGCTAGGTTGCATTTTATGGTCAGATACTTGTAACCCTCAGCACGTGTCAGAATGGGCTCCTACCTAGGGGGTCCCTGGAAACTCCAGAAGCAGAGAGGCAGCTGGGAGCCAGCTTGGAGATGGCCATGCACACCCTTGCCCTCTCATGTACTCAAGCTTTTTTTATGTGATGAAATTCACGTAACAAAACGGTTTCAAAGTGAACAATTCAATGGTACTTAGTAAATTCACAATGTGCAGCCATCACTTCTACACTTGTTCCTACTTCCAAAACACTTTCATCACCCCAGGAGAAAACCTGTGCCCGTCATACAATTGCTGTCCAGCCCCTGGAACCACCAGTCCTCTTTCTGCCTCCATGGATTTACCTGTCCTGGACGTTTCCTATAAATGGAATCATACAACATGTAGTCTTTTGTGTCTGGCGCCTTTCACTTAGCATGTTTTCAAGATTCATCCATGTTATAGCATGCGCCAGAATTTCATTCTTTATTCATTGGTGGGCATTTGGGTTGTTTCCATCTTTGGCTATTATGAATAGAGAGAGAGAGAGAGAGAGAGAGAGAGAGAGAGAGAGAGAGAGAGAGTGTGTGTGTGTGTGTGTGTGTGTGTTAGAATACTACTTTGTAATTCTTTGGGGTAGATACCCATGGGTGCAATTGCTGGGTCATATGCTAGGTCAACTTAACTTTTTGAAGAACTGCCAGACTGTTTTCCAAGCAGCTGCACTATTATTTTGCATTCCCGTCAGCAATGTAGGGGAGGGCTCTAGTTTCCCCACAGTTCCACCAGCACTTACCAGCAGGTTTGATTCTGGCCATCCTAGTGGGTGTGAAGTGGTGTCTCAGCAAGTTTGGATTTGCGTTTCCCTGGTAACTAGTGATGAGCATCTTTCCATGTGCTTATTGGCCATTTGTTTTCTTCTTTGTAGAAATGTCTATTCAAGTCCTTTGTGAATTTTTAAAACAGGTTGTTTTTTGTTGTTTAGTTTTAAGGGTTCTTTCCATATTCTGGATACAAGACCCTTATCAGATAATACAATTTGAAAATATTTCCTTCCATTTTGCAAGTTGTCTTTTCACTTTTTTTTTTAAGTCCATTTTTTTTCTTTATTTGCCCATGCTTTTGTGTCATAACAACTAATCCATTGCTACATCCAAGGTCATGAAATTTTACCTATGTTTTCTTCTAAGAGTTCTGCAGTTTTTGTTCCTACATTTAGGTCACTGGTCCATTTTCAGTTGATTTTTTAATGCATTGTGAGCTAAGAGCCCAACTTCATTCTTTAGTGTTTATATCTAGTTGTCCAGCACCATTTGTTAAAAAGACTGTCTTTTCCCCATTGAATGGTCTTGGAACCCTTGTTAAAAAATCACTCAACCATATATGTGAGGGTTTATTTCTGTCCTCTCCATTCTGTTCCATTGGTCATAAAAACCACATAGTGTAGACATATAGTCTGTCCTTACACCAGTACCACACTGTCAACTTTCTACCTCTTTTTCAAGATTATTTTGGCCGCTTGGGAGCTCTTGTAATATGGTGTGAATTTTAGAAGCAGCTTTTTCCATGGCTGCAAAAAAAAAAAAAGCCATAGGGATTTTGATAGGGATTGCATTGAATCTATAGATCATTTTCAGTAGTATTGTCATCATAATTATATTGTCTTTTAATCCATGAATATAGGACGTTTTTCTATTTATTTAGGTCTTTAATTTCAGCAATTCTTGTAGCTCTGAATACAAGTCTTTCACCTCCTTAGTTAAATTTATTCCTAGGTGTTTTCTTATTTTAGGTGCTATTTTAAGTGGTATTGTTTTCTTTCTTTCTTTTTTTTTTAATTGTCACCCAAGGACATGCTTTTTCATTGATTATAGAGAGAGAGGAAGGGAGAGGGAGAGAAAAAAAACATCATTGTGAGAAGGAAGCACCGATTGGTTGCCTCACGCATGTGCCCCGACCAGGGATCAAACTCAAAACATGGTATATGTCCTGACCGGGAATTGAACCTATGACCCTCCGGTATATGGTACGATGCTCTAACCACTGAGTTACACTGGCCAGGGCAGTATTGTTTTCTTAACTTCCTTTTCAGATTGGTCACTGCTGGCACAGAAATATTGCTGATTTATGTGTGTTGATCTCATGCCTTAAACTTTACTGAATTCATGTATTAGCTCTAGTAGTTGTTTTCTTATTTTGTAGATTCTTGGGATTTTGTGTAGGATTATTTAATCTGCAAATGGAGATAGTTTTACTTCTTCCTTTCAATTAGATGCCTTTTATCTCTTTTTCTTGCCTAATTGTGCTGGCTAGACCTCCAGTATAATGTTGACTTGCATTGCTGAGTTCCTGACCTGGAGGAAAGCATGCATTCTTTCACCTCAGGGCATGATGCTCACTGTGGGTGCTTTGTTGATGCCCTTTATCCTGCGGAGCAAGTACAGTACTATTCTTCCCTGTGACGGAACAAGCAGAGCCCTGTGGTTACTGAGATGGTGTGGCTCAGCCCCATTCCTCTATGCCCACAGGTCCACCCCTCCAGAAAGGATTTGAGGACAGAGCTATGGGGTTCTTCGGAGGCTTTGGGGGGCCTCTTACTCCTCAGAGTCCTCAAGCCCCTCACAGGCATGATGTCTGTCACAACCCAGAAAGGCATAGATCCTGCTGGCTTGACCCCCCTCGTCCCAGGTGGAGACTTGGGCCCCATCCTGTGGGCCTCTACTGACTGGGGCCTTCCCTTGCAGCCACACGCACTCGCCCGGGTCCATGGCCACGGTTGGAGAGTGGTCCTGCGCGCGCTGCACCTTCCTGAACCCGGCCGGCCAGCGCCAGTGCTCCATTTGTGAGGCCCCCCGGCACAAGCCTGATCTCGACCAGATCCTGCGACTCAGCGTTGAGGAGCAGAAATGGTCTTGCGCCCGATGCACATTCCGGAACTTCCTGGGCAAGGAGGCCTGCGAGGTGTGTGGCTTTGCCCCAGAGCCCGTGCCTGGTACCTCCCTGTTGCCAGTCATCAACGGGGTCCTATCCAAGCCGCCCACCATCCTGGTGGAGCCCAAGGGCAGCTGCAAGGAGGAGACGGGTCCAGTGCAGACAGAAGAACTAGTGACCACGGAGCCAGCTGCAGGTCGGCCCGAGGAGGAGGGCGGGGCAGCAGAACCTGGGAGCGGCTGGGCCTGCCCTCGCTGCACACTGCACAACACTCCCGTCGCCAGCTCCTGCTCTGCCTGTGGCGGCCCCCGGAAACTCTCGCTGCCCAGGATTCCTCCTGAGGCTCTAGTGGTCCCTGAAGTTGTGGCCCCCGCCGGCTTCCACATCACCCCTGCCCCACCCCAGCCGGGGGAAGGTGCTGAGGCCGACCCTCCCTCTGCTGCTGACCAGGAGCCACCCCGGGTGCCACCATTCAGCCCCTTCTTGCCCACTTTGCAGAACAACCCCGTGCCTCGCAGCCGCCGTGAGGTACCCCCCCAGCTGCAGCCACCGGTGCCTGAGGCCACCCAGCCCTCACCCCCTGCTGGCTTCAAGGGGCCTCCCCAGAGCCCAGGGTGGACTTCAACTGGGGCCTCCCGCTTGGCAGAGCTGCTGTCAGGCAAGCGGCTGAGCGCTCTGGAGGAGGAGGAGGCCGAGGGCGGCTCGGTGCTGCACCGCTGCAGCTCCTGCTCGGCCCCCGGCCCCTCCAGCCTGTGCGAAGCCTGTGCCGCCGCTCCAGGCAGCGACGTCATCGACCTTACCGGTGATGCCGTGCGCTACACGCCAGCCAGCCCCTCCAGCCCCGACTTCACCACGTGGTCGTGCGCCAAGTGCACACTCAAGAACCCCACAGTGGCCCCCAGGTGCACCGCGTGTGGCTGCTCCAAGCTACATGGCTTCCAGGAGCACAGCGAGCCCCCTGTCCGCTGCCCTGACTGCAGCACCGACAAGCCCAGCCTCTGCACTGCCCACAAAGCCAGCCGCCTCTTTCCTGAGGCACCTGAGCGCCCGGGCCAGTGGGCCTGCCCTGCCTGCACACTGCTCAATGGGCCACGGGCTAAGCACTGCGCCGCCTGCCACACGCCTCAGCTCCTGGAGGCCCAGCGCAGGGGTGCTGTGCCCCTGAGGCGCAGGGAGAGCATGCTTGTGGAGAAGCGGCGGCAGACAGACGAGGGCGAGGCCAAGGCCCTCTGGGAGAACATCGTGGCCTTCTGCCGGGAGGTGAGTCCCCTCAGGACAGTGGTCCACCCACCAGGGCTGATGCTCCCCTTCCCATGGGCCTCTCTCTGCGTCTTTTGTCCTTCCCTGCAGGCCCTTCTCCAGCCACGGAGAGGGAGGGACCAGCGGCAAGAGAGGCAGCATTCTCTTCCCCGAGCTCTGAGCATTAGCCTGGCACCTACTCACCCCTCACCTGAGAGTGACTGGCCCCCACTATCCACATCTTGTCCCTTTTTTCTCTCTGCCCACAAGAGTCCATGGCCTCCTAGTCTGTGGTCCTGACCCCTCTCAGGTGTGATTTCCCATAGACAGTGAAGCCACAAGGAGGTGGGGACAGGCTTCATGCCAACAGGCAGGCCCTGTGTTTCCTTCAGCTGTGGAGACATGGCCAAAACTCGGGGTTCTCTTGCCCTTGGAGCTGTGGGAGGCCTGAGTCCAGGATAGTGTCACCCTCAGGTCAACTGGGGGAGGGGGGTGCTGCCCCTGTCACTGCCAATAACCCACCCTCACGGCCCATCTGGTCTTGTGTCCTGCCTTCCCCATCCCAGTTGGGTCCTCCCACCTCTCTTCCTGGGCCTTTAAGTGGTGGGCCACGGACTAGCTGGGGAGGCTGCCGGGTTCCCTGTGCCCCATGCCCTCCACCTCTGCAGCCTCCAGGCTGGTGGCTTCACCATTTCCTTGGGGCACACATACCTCCCATTGGCCTGTCGCCAGGCTTCAGTGACATGGCTGGCTACAGTCCCCCATGCCTGCACAGCTGAGTTCACCACACGGGTCAGGGGAGCTACACACACACCTACCCCCTTTCCTCTGGGACTCAGCATCTTCAGGGTGCTGTCCTGGCCTGCCAGGTGGAGCGAGGTGCATCTCGGGCCTGGGGCGGCCCAACTCAGCCTGAGCATATGTGGCTATGGTCTCTGCAGAACGGCGTGAACTTCGTGGATGACAGCTTTCCACCTGGGCCCAAGTCTGTGGGCTTCCCTGCAGGCGACAGTGTCCAGCAGCGCGTGAGACAGTGGCTGCGGCCCCACGAGATCAACTGCTCTGTCTTCAGGGACCACAGCACCTCCTGGTCCGTGTTCCACACTCTCCGACCCTCGGACATCCTACAGGGGCTGCTGGGCAACTGCTGGTGAGTTTGGGGTATCTGCTCAGGCCAGGTGGTGGGACAGTCTGGTCGTGCTTCCTAGTGAGGCCCCCGGCTCTGCACAGGTTCCTGAGTGCTCTAGCTGTGCTGGCTGAGCGGCCTGACCTGGTTGAGCGGGTGATGGTCACACGCAGCCTGTGCCCGGAGGGCGCCTACCAGGTGCGGCTCTGCAAGGATGGCACGTGGACGACGGTGCTGGTGGATGACATGCTGCCCTGCGACGAGGCCGGCTTCCTCCTCTTCTCGCAGGTGGTAGGGAGGATGGGCGTGGGGTGGGCGAGGGGAGGGTCTCGGTGGGCCTCGTGACTTCGGCCCCTCCCTGCAGGCCCAGCGGAAGCAGCTGTGGGTGGCCCTCATTGAGAAGGCGCTGGCCAAGCTGCACGGCTCCTACTTTGCCCTCCAGGCAGGGCGCGCCATCGAAGGCCTGGCCACCCTCACCGGGGCCCCCTGTGAGAGCCTGGCGCTGCAGGTCAGCTCCACTAACCCCCGAGAGGAACCCGTTGACACTGACCTCATCTGGGCCAAAATGCTGAGTTCTAAGGAGGCTGGGTAAGAGGGGCGGGTGCTGCAGCGGCGGCAGCTTTGGGAGGAGAGGAAAGAGCAAGGGGACAGCCAGGCCGGGGCCTGGAGCGGTGGGCTACTCAGGGGCAAGTACCCTCTGACCAACAGCCTGTGTTTCATAAGATGTTTCCAGTGCGGGCTGACCACAGTTAGTTAGAAGGCCTGGCCTGCAGCCCTGTCATCTCCCACTGCTGGCTCATGGGTCCCACCTGCCAGTCCAGGGCAGTAGGCAGAATACTGCTGATCAGCCCGTACCTAGCAGGCCTCATCCTGACCTGGGCCATGATGACCATCAGCACCTGCTTGGAGACCTGTGGGGCTAGCCCATGGAGGCACCCGGGGGGAGTGGGCTGCCTTCTGGGACCCGCACGCATTGGCCAGCGTGTCTGTAAGGAGGGCCCCAAATCCTAAGCCCGAGAGAGATGGCTTGTTGGTGCTGAGACCCCCTGCTCTCAGCTGGTACTGGGCATGACCACCGCCCCCTCCCCTCAGGAAGTTGTGGCCCTGAGCTGATGGGACCCAGGCCTCCCGACTCCCAGCCCAAACCCTGTGAGCTCTTGGGCCACTGTGTAGGGAGCAGGCCAACACTTCCTGAGTCCTGTGTGTCTTCCCTGTGTTCCTGGGACCTGCACTCCCCACAGGCAGGCAGGACCCCTACCCTCAGGGTAACAAGTCCCCTGGTGAGTGAGCCCTCCTCAGTGAATGAGGCTCCTGGTTCCTACGGGGCCCCATCATTAAGAACCCCTGGTCAGCAAGCCTGCCCGGTCAGCTAGGCCACTCTGCCTACACAGGTTCCTCATGGGCGCCTCTTGTGGGGGGGGCAACATGAAGGTGGACGATGCTGCCTACGAGAGCCTGGGCTTGCGCCCCCGCCACGCCTACTCCATCCTGGATGTCCGTGATGTCCAGGGCTCCAGGTAGGAGCTGGGCCGGCCATGGGTAGCCAGGGCATGGGGATGTGTGGTGGAAGCCATGGCCCTCAGCCCCGTGGTCCGCAGGCTCCTGCGCCTCCGGAACCCATGGGGCCGCTTCTCCTGGAATGGCAGCTGGTCGGATGAGTGGCCACACTGGCCAGGGCATCTGCGTGGTGAGCTCATGCCGCACGGCAGCAGTGAAGGTGTCTTTTGGATGGAGTACAGCGACTTCATCAGGTACCTGGACTCTGCGGCAGTGGGCGTCCGATGTCTACCTCATGGCCACCTGTGCTCTAGCCACCCTCACTTAGGCCCACCTGACCTGTCGCTGCCCTCACTCCCTTGCCCTGACCCAGTGTGTCCTACCTGGGGAGCCCGGCCTGTCCCTCTGAGACCTGAGGCGGAGGTGGGGGTGATGAGAGAGACTGTGGGCGTTGGGTTCTGCCCTCAGGACTCTTTCCTCTCTGGGTCATCCTTGGGCATGGGGCCTCCTAGTGGTGTTCATGGGCAACAGCCAGGACCAGGGTTTTAGGACATTGGTCCCAGGAAGTGGCCAGGGCACAGTGGGGCAGAGATTGGGGAGGGGGAGAGGCTTAGGGAGGTGCCTGGACTCCTGATGGGGACGGCTCCTGTGTCTGGAGCTGTTCAGTGGGCTGTCCTCTCACTGCTCAGGTACTTCGACTCCGTGGACATCTGCAAAGTGCACTCGGACTGGCAGGAGGTGCGGGTGCAGGGCTGCTTCCCCAGCTCGGCCAGTGGGCCCGTCGGGGTGACAGCGCTCACCGTGCTGGAGCGTGCGTCCCTGGAGTTTGCCCTCTTCCAGGAGGGTAGCAGGTGAGGGAGGCTGTGGTCTGTGGGGGAGAGGGTGGGTGGGACTAGAGCACTGGTTGGGGTGGGCAGGCGGATCGGGGGGATTTGTGGAAACGGGGCAGGGTGGGGCCATGGGGCAGTAGAGCCACAGACGGCAGGTGCTGCCCGTGACCCCTCCTGGGTCTGGCTGTAGGCGCGCGGACTCGGCTGACAGCCACCTCCTGGACCTGTGCGTCCTGGTTTTCCGAGCCTCCTTCGGCAGCGGTGGCCGCCTGAGCCTGGGCCGCCTGCTGGCCCACAGCAAGCGAGCTGTCAAGAAGTTTGTCAACTGTGACGTGATGCTGGAGCCCGGCGAGTACGCCGTGGTGTGCTGTGCCTTCAACCACTGGAGCCCCACCACGCCGGGCCCACTGGCCACCACACAAGGTAACACTGCCCCCCAGCCCGATCCCAACCCTCCCCCCTGCAGCCCCCAGGCCCCCTCACTCACACCCTCCACAGCCTCCAGCCCCTCAGCAGGGGTCCCGCGCTGCTCCCTGGAGCCACCTGGCCATGTGCTGGCTGTGTACAGCTCAAGGCTGGTCATGGTGGAGCCCGTGGAGGCCCAGTCAACCACGCTGGCAGACGCCATCATCCTGCTCACGGAGAGCCGAGGGGAACGGCATGAGGTGAGGTTGGCGGGGGAAAGGGGAGGGGCAGGGAGGAGGAGGCCTCACCCCACCCACACCTGCCCTGTCCCTGCAGGGACGTGAGGGCATGACCTGCTACTACCTGACGCATGGCTGGGCGGGGCTCATCGTGGTGGTGGAGAACCGGCACCCCAAGTCCTACCTGCACGTGCAGTGTGACTGCTCCGATAGCTTCAACGTGGTGTCCACACGCGGCAGCCTGCGCACCCAGGACAGTGTGCCACCCCTGCACAGGTGGGCACCGCCCCAGTCCCTCTGACTCCCTGGCCTCCACTGGCCCTCACCGGCCCCCTCCCCCAGGCAGGTCCTGGTGATCCTGTCCCAGCTCGAGGGCAACGCCGGCTTCTCCATCACCCACCGCCTGGCACACCGCAAGGCAGCGCAGGCCTTCCTCAGCGACTGGACAGCCTCCAGGGGCACCCACAGCCCCCCACTCACGCCCGAGGTTGCTGGCCTGCACATGCCCCGGCCATTGTGACCGCCCTGCCCTCGCCTGCCTGCCTCCCACATGCACTTTAGGAGGGAGACCCCAACAGAAGATGCTTGAACCAGAATCTCAGGACCCCACCCAGGGAGCTGCAAGCCGCAGAGCAAACTTCCCTGGGCCTTCCGCCCTGCCCCTCCCTCCTGTCCTGGGCCTCCCAGCCGCCAAGCAGAATACCTCCAATCCGCTTCTAGCGTGAGGGGACTGTGCACCAGCTCCTCTGACCAGCCTGCCTCGAGGTCGGGTTCAGATAGCCAGGGCTGAGGTGAGGCTGCCCTTTCCTGTGGGCCTGGGGCCTCCTGCCTGTGTGAGGCAGCCAAGAGCTCCATTTACAAAACCAAATCTGGGCAGGTCAGAGGCTGGGACCCCAGGGTGAGCAGGGACCACCCCCTTGTGGAGTAAGAGGTTGGGACCCTGAGATGGGTAGGGGCCACCCCCATGTGGGAGTCAAAGGCCAGGACTCCAGGGTGAGCAGGGACCACCCTCTTGTGGGGGGTCAGAGGCCAGGACCCCAGTGTGAGCAGGGACCACCCCCTTGTGGGGGTCAGAGGCCAGTACCCCAGTGTGAGCAGGGACCACCCCCCTTGTGGGGGACAGGTTGGGACCCTGAGATGAGCAGGGACCACCCATTGTGGGGCATGAGCCTCCTATCCCCAGCTTGCTTCAAGAGCCCATCTTCCCACCCCCTCCGGCCCCACAAGGCAAGCAGGGGTCCCTGGAATCCCAGCAGTGTATCCCAGGAGGCAGGTGCCTGGCGACCATGGGCTCAGGACCAGGGATGGGGAGGGTCCTAGCTGCCTGCCCCCTCTGGCGACACTATGCAATTCCTGGACCACTAGTCAGGATCGAAGCCATGCCCCGGGGGCTGTGGGTCAGGAGCTGCCATTTGGTGAGGTGGTTTGTCCTCAGCACCACTGACCTCTGCCAGGAAGACCAGGGTCCAAACAGAAATCCTTGGCCAGCCCTGTATGGGCACACAGGGTAGGTTGTGGCTCTTCCCAGCGCCTCCCCTGCCTCAGAAGCCCAGGTTGCTGGGCTGCCTCCCAGCCATCCTCCCCCATGGCTGCTCAAAGTCCTGCACCTGCCTGTGGACATGAGGCCAGCTTCCAGGGGCCCGCCTGGCCTCTGCCCTCCCGCCCCTCACGTCCCTGGGGCTTGCGGGGGGCGGGGGGGGAGGTTACAACTGGAGAAACACCAGGAAGCACTGCACTCCCCTTTGGGCCTCCTTTATATTTTACTCTTGAGCTGTGAATATTTTTAACCCTGTACATACAGCCAGCTCTTCTCACACAGAGACTATTTTATCAGCCGTCCCCAGCCCCGTAGGATGATTCTCCATGGTGTTTCCAGACTCAGGCTCTGATGGACCAAATGAAATGTTTTGTTTTATAATGCCGTCTCCTCATCTGTCTGTGCCCCTCCCCTCGCCGGGATGTGCAGACCCATGACGTTGGGGGTGGCTTGCCGGTACCGGAGTTCATCCTCACAAGGAGCCTTTAGGGCCCCCCTGCTCACCAGCTGCCTTTGACCCAGAAAGGAGCAAGTGTCCAAGCAGAGGCTTGGCCAGACCGTGTGGTGGTCGGCAGGCTGGTCCCCACACAGCCTCAGCCGCATGCAGACAGAAGGATAGGACGGATGTGCGGCTTTTCCCAGCGACGCCTTTCTGGGGGTGCCTGTCTGGATTCATCAGTCATCAGGCAGGAGCAGATGGAGCATGGGGGCCGCTGAGGAAGAAAAGTTTCAATTCTCCTGCGGGTTGCGACCGGCTACTGTCTGGCCCCGGGTCCCCTCCTGTTCATTCTGGGAGGCACCATCCTCATGTCGCAGGTAGCAAGGCCAGCTCCCCCATCTGGTATGCGGTTTTTGGTCTCAGTCTAGGCTCCTCCCTGAAGGGGGGGGGTCTGGGGTACAGAGGCTGGCACGCAGTGAGTGTAAGAGGCCTGTCACAGGCCAGCCTATCGAATGTGAAAGCAATTAAAGCCACCAGCAGTGTTCGCTCCAGGCGGGCCTCGGGCAGCGGGGGAGCTGCCACAACACATCTCACCTCGACGCCCAAAGACACCCGCCCTGATCCTCCACGCTGTGCTGGCCACGCTGGACCCTCTCCCGTGGGGCGGGGGCCAGGCCTCGTAGACCCTCCAGTCGTTGGAAAGCTAGCTCCGTCACCCCTGCGGCGTTCCAGGCAGCCTGGACTAGTTCCAGTGGGTGCCTGCCATCCTTGTGGTGTCAGGCCAGGCAGGGGTCATCACAGTGGGGCATGGGGCTGCATGCCGATCCCCTTGGCCAGCCTGGAGACACCTGCTCACCCCAGCCAGCACCCCTCCCCTTGGACCCCAGCCTGTAGGGGAAGAGGTTCCAACAGGGAGAGGGTAAGAGAAGGGGCCAGGTGCCCCCAGCCCCGGAGGGCACAGTGTCCAAGGAGTTGGGGGACCCCACAGGCAAGACCCTTCGTCATGACACTGAAGCTTGAAGGGCGTGCTGGCAGGGCCAACCACTAGAGGGGCTGAGGCCGCTAGTGGGGAGAGGATGGGGGAACCAACCCAGCCTGAGGGGTAAGCCACCGGTTGTGCCCTCAGCCATACAGGGTGGCACCTGGACCCCAGGCCAGGGAGTGGACAGGGCAGATGACCACAGCAGGGAGAGGGCACGAGATGGGACTGTCGCCCTCCTCACTGTTGGGCTTGGCTCCCCACCTCGGCCTGCTGTAGCTCGCCCTCTGACTGCTGGGGCTCCTGCTTCCGAGCACTCCTTTCTCCCCTTCTCTTCCCCACCCTCCCCCTTGCCAACACCCCTGGCCCCCTCCTCTCTGCCACTTGGGTTGGCCCTGTGTGCCCCCACGGCCCTCTCTCCCGGCCCCTCTCCCAGGCTGTCTCTGCCCACCCATTGGCCAAGGCGGCCTTCCCAGGCGGGCGGTGATGTGTTCTCACTTGTGAGGCGTTCCTGTCAGAAGCACTTAGTGTACAAATTAGCCTCTGCCTCCTGCCTCCCTCTACACAGCTCTGGGCGCTGGACTGACAAGGCCGAGGCTCCCGGCCCTCTCCCGCCTGCCCCAGGGCTGGGGCGCCAAGCCCATGTGCACCCCTGGCCACCCACCCACAACCCAGCAGGAGGGAGGCCCCCAGCCGCCAGGGCTTCTCTCAAGGACCCGACCTGATCTGGATGGGACCACAGAGCGGGGCGTGCAGGGATATATTGGGGGCCAGCACCTGGGTCCGCCCCCGGTGTCAGGTCCCTGTTGAGAGCCATGAGGGACGGACTGGAGCCATGCAGAGGCTCCGCAGCCCCACCCGCTGGCCAGCCTGCCACTCAGGCAGGAAAAATCGGCTATGACAGGCCCAGGAAGGCCAGGCCCCGGGGGCCCAAGGGGCACCGCACACAGCTCCTCTTCCAACATATGGTTGCTGTCGGCCTGGGGCGTTGCTTGGCCGGTGCTGGCTGAAGCTGGGTGGGGGCTCAGAGGCTCAAGCCACTCATCCCACCCACCTGGCCAGGCTGCTCCCTCAATGATCCAAAGGCTCCTGCTCCAGTTCGCATGCCGCCCACCATGGGGAGCTCACTCCCACGGCAGCCCCTCCGCCACAGCCGTCTGAGGCACACCGAGTCTCCACACCCCACGCCAGAGTGGCTGGGGGCCTGGTGCGTCTGGGGGTAGAGCACACAGGGAGGGCAGCTAGTGGGAGGACGCAGGATGCGGCACATTTGAAGTGGGCACGGGACAGTCTGGCCCAGGAAGCAGATGCAGAGGCCTTCTCGGGACCCTGGTATAGAAGCCTCCCCACCGGGCCCCTTTCCTCCAGGTGGGCCATCTCTGGCAGCCCCTCACAGATTCCCCGGGGACTCCCAGCCGTCCGTGTCACTGCAGTGGAGTCGTGAACACGTGCTGGGATCCCCATCCACATAGACACCCAGCCCCATCACCGGCTCTGCCCCTCCCCTCCACCCTGCTGTGGGCCCCCAGTGCTCTTGGGAGCAGTGACCTCAGGTATGACCCCCTTACGGCCAAGCCCTGGGCCCACCCCTCTCAGCCTTGGCTCCTTGAGGCCACCTCGAGTGGGCAAGGTGGAAGGAGTGCCAAGGATGACCCATGCTCTGGGCCCCAGGGGCTTGTGGACACCAAGGCTGCCATATGTCCCAGGGCTCACCAGTGAGAGGGTGAGCGAGCCATGGCCATCACCCTGCATGGTGCTGACCCCTCTCAGGTCTGTCAGACCCTGCCTGGGGGCTCCCGCTGCCCCTACCCCCCACTCCTATCCACTGGGCAGGCTAACTCAGTCCCTACCCCTGTCCTGGCAAAAGCTGTGTGTGTACACTGAGGGGATGAGACAGGCCTACTGGGCACCGTGCCACCGCCCCCTGCCTTCCCTGGGCCCCCTGTCTGTTCTACCCCCACACCCCACCCCCAGACACACACATTCAGGCACTAATGGAGGTGACAGCGGGGGGCTGTGGGCAAGTTGGGCAGGTTAAAGGCCAAGATGAGCTCTGACTGAGGGCAGAGGAAGGGGTATGGGTCCCCACACCACCCTGTTCCAGGACCAGCTGAGGAGAGAAGGCTGCTCCCCAGGACCTGGTGCCAGAAGCATCCAGAGACTAAGTCAGTCTCCACCACCCATTCTGCAAGTGAGGGGACCTAAGCAAGGCTTCCAGGACTCAGGGCAACATGGGGACCAAGCCCCATGCCAAGGGGGTGCCTGTCACTGCCTGAGGAGACAGACGGCCTCCCTGGGCCCAAGTTTGCCCCAATATGTGGGGTGAGTCCCATTGGGCAGGTTATCACCCACCCCCACACCCCACTTGGGTGGAAAGTGGGACAGGCCCCAGGCACAATGTGTACCAGCTGTGAGGGAGCAGATGTGCCTGGAGAGCCTCGAGCAGAAAGCACAAGGGTGTGGGGGGCTGGCGCTGATGTCCTGGCCTCGCCTGGTCTCGGGTGCTGGGGACGGTCATCTGTGCACCTGATGGACTGGCCTGACACGTGCATAAGCCCCTGGGCTGCAGCTGCAACCGAACTCCCAGGACCTACCCTCACCACCCCAGACAGCAAGCTTGGGGCCCACTTTCGCCCCTGCACAGACCCCGCCTGGAAGCCCAGAAACTTACCCAGGTCATGCCCCTTGGGTGCTGAGTTCCTCTGGAGGTGCTGCCATCTCTCCGCTCACCCAAAGTTGGGGGGGGGGGGAACAGCCACAATAGCAGCCACCATGGCTGGTGCTGAACTCACTTTCCGTAGCCACCTCCTCCTTTTCCCAGAGCCCAGTCCTCGTCTCTTCCCGGGGGCTCCTTGGTCACCTGACTTCACTGGCCTGTTCGCTCTGCCTGCTTCGAGCAAACTTTCTAATCCAATACCTTTCCCTCCCCTGGATGATGGCAACAGCCTCTAACCAGCCCATCCGCTGTGGTGGCAGCTGTGGCCTCTCAGAGGGGTCAGCCAGTGAGGGGCAGGGAAGCACAAAGCTGTTTCTGGGACCACGTGGCCAAGATCTGGGATCCCCACTCACACTGTCTCAAGGTGACCTGCGCCCACTGCCCTCTGTGGGCAGTGCCTGTGACGAGGGGCCTGGGCCTGGCTGGGCACGTCCTGGGTTGGGTTTGTGTGCAAAGGAGCAGGCCTCCTGGCCCCCACGCTCCACAGGACTGCTGGCGTGACGGCTGCTCAAGCTGTCTCTCGGCCCGGGGCTGCCTGCACGGTCAGCTGGTCAGCCGGGCCAGGCCAGGCCGGCAGAGAGGAGAAAGCGGGCATGCTGTGCCACCCACTGCAGCCCTTCCTACTCCGTGGACTTGATGGGGAGAAATGGAGCACCCCAAGTGGCATCAGGGGAGGTGGCGTTGGAGCAGAAGGGAGACCGGACTGCACACTCACCCTCACATCAGTGTCTTCACACTGGCTGCCCCCAGAACCTCGGGACCCTGTTCCTTATGAACACGTGTTGGTTGAAGAAGGACACCTGTGCCAATAACTGGGCCATGGCCTGTCCCCCTCCTGCACAAATTGGGAAACCGAGGCCTGGCTCACAGGGCCCAAGACATGCTAAACTCTGGGTCCGGTTCTCTCCAGTTCTCTTTTCCCCATTCGAGATGGGACACCCAGAGGCCCCTAGAGGGTACTCCTTCCTTCCCCTACATACTCCTGTCCCCCAAACTGAGCTGGGGACACTCCAGGAAACCTGTAGCTGAGCCTACAGGGAGAGCCAAGTGAACTCTCATGGGGCCCTCTTGCCTCCACGGAGCCCGCCTGGAGCAGCACTCCCCCCTTTGGCGGCGGATCCCATACCCTGCCTGAATGGCACCATCACACATCTCCGGTATTTTCTCCTGAATGAGGCAGATTTGCTGGGAGAAACATGGCCTGGCTCTGTCCTGGCTTGTCTGCGTCTGTGTCCAGATGGAACTGGCTGGCCAGATGAATTTCCATGAGGACCCAGCTGAGAAGCAGTGGGACCCCAGACTTAAGATTTGGTATCTTGGGGAATAATGTGGAAGCTGGTATACCCTGGTGGGGCTGGGAGCAGTTCCGGCCATGGGGACATTAGCGGGGAGCATGGTGGGTCTGTGGATATACAAGCCTCTCTCTGGCCGCCCCCCCGCAGGCCCTCCAGCAGTGGAGAGGAGTGCAGACAGACGGCGGAGGGCTGTACAATCTCCCTGGGGCACCTGCCAGGGGAGTGAGGAGTCTGGGCTGGGACTGGAGGAGGTGGTAATGCTTTCAGGAAGTGGGGAGTGAATGTATGGGTCAGTGGGAAGGGCAAGGGTTTGGGGTGCAGATCCATTCAGCCTCCTGTTTGGAGAAGAGGAAACAGCACTGGAGGCATGGCTTGGGCAGGCAGAGCTGGCCAGAAAAGGATTCTTGTTCCACTGTCCCCTCATTGGGCTGTGCCACTCAGCTCTGTGCTCCAGCCCTCCTAGGACTAGGCTCTGTCCCCTCTGGGCTGGGCTGCAGCACACACCCCCCCCCCAGGCTGGCTCTGTTCCCCACAGCACCCCCTGTCCTGGGGCTTGGCCCCTAGGCCCTGGCTCAGCCCAGGCTGGCTCTGTTCCCCAGAGCCCTGCCCTGACGGATGCTTGGCCCTTAGGCCCTGGCTCAGGCAGGCAGCTGTCAGGGGCCAGAGCCCTGCCCTGACGGATGAGTGCTGACGGCCCCTCTCCATGTGCCCTCGGCCGCTGACACCCCATCACACCGCTGCGGGGACCCCGGGAGACCTGGCCGCCTCTGCGCGCACCCCCGCGGCAGCCTGCAGGCGACGGGGGGCGGGGACGGTGCCAGGCGCCCCGCATTCGTCTGTACACCTGCGCCTCCACTCTCCTGGCTCCTCCGCGACGCTGCCTGTCCCTGGTGGTGCCACTGGTGTCACCGGCCACCGCTCCATCCAGGAGTTCCCGGCGCTGCGCGCTGCGGGGCGAGCTGGTCAGGTCCTGGGCGCGCCAGGCTGGTGAGTGCGCGCGAGGGGGTGACTGTGCGCGGGAGGAGGAGGAGAGACGGGGGCTGGGGGACAGCGGGTCACCTGGGGTGGCCGAGGGGAGACCGCAACCTGCGGCCGCTCTCCCCCGCCCCCGCTAGCCGGTGTTGGAGGTCGCAGCGCCCCCCGGAGCCCAGCGCGGCGGCGCACGCGCGGCCGCTCCTGCCGCCAACTTCAGTGGGTGCGAGTCGGCGTCGGGGTGCTCGGTCGGTGGCGGAGGCTTCGGGGACTCGCTGCCAAGTGAGTGACTGCAGACCCGCGCGGAGGGGCGGGGGGCGCTCCCAGCATCGGGCCTCAGTTTCCCCCGCGGGAGTCCGTGTCGCTGCCCCAGAGCCTGAGCCGGTTTCGCGTGGGTTGGGGAGAAGAGGGCGCCGGGTGGGGAAGGAGCGAGAAGTTTCTGCCTGATCCTGGGGGCGACGCGCAGACTTCTCGGGGCGCCGCGGGCTCTGCTCCGGCCAGGGCGCAGGTAGGGTGGGCGCGAGCTTCAGCGCAGCTGGCCAAGTTCAGGGGCCGCGTGGAGGGGGGCGGGGTGTGTGTGGCGGGGGGACTCGGGAGTATCCCAGACACTACTTTCCCCACTTCCAGGCTCCGTGTACCCGGATAACTGAGGGAAGCAGCCCCATCCCTATACGAGGGCGCCCTCCAGGGCGAGGCTGGGGAGGGCAAGGGGGAGGGAGTTGGGGTCACCCCCTCCTCCCTACACCTTGTGGGGTGCCCCCGAGTCCCAAAGGGGCCAGCGGGATCCGAGTCCCAAAGGGGCCAGCGGGATGGGTGAGCTGTAATCCTTTGGTGGCTAGTGGCTGCTCCGGGTGTCCCTTCTTCTCCCCTCCTGGGGATGGGGCTCCTGCTCTGGCTGCCCCAGTTCTCCCCAGACAAGAAAAGGTTAGTGGGATCCGGGGGTCTGGGCTGGCACAATGTGGGTGCAGGCGCTCCAGAGGGGCCTGCACCCTGTCACGGGTTGGGACACGTGTGCAAATGAATGTGCCTTTGGATGTATGCGGGTGCGTGCTGGTGTCTGGGGGTGTCTCATGCTTGTGCACAGCATGCCAGGTGGGTGTCAGGCATCCTCTGGGTCCCTGTGCGGCCAGCAGCTGCGGAGATGGTTCCTGGACAAGCCCCCCACTCGCTCCTCCTGAGTCCTGGGGCCCAGGAGGGTACCCCCACCCCCCACCGCCGAGTCCAGGGACTGGGCTGGGAGGTGAGGTGGGCGGTGGCACCAGGCAGCACAGCTGTGTGGCTCCCAGGGCTGGGTGATCGATGGCCCCAGCACAGCCGTCTCTGTCTCCCCAGCATACATGCCCATTTGTCATCTGTATCTTGGGGGGCTGGGGGCTGGGGCCTGCCTCTACACCCACCACTAAGTCCAGGGCAGTCTGCAGCCTTTCGGGGAGCCCCGAGCCCTTTCCTGGTCCCAGCCCCCTCCTCCCAATCCCTCACCCCTCTTGGAGCCCCATCCCCTCCCAGATGTAGACATCCACAAACTGCTCCCCTAATCGCTGCTTACCCTACCTTCCACGTCCTGGCCTTGACCGTGCTAACCCCCTCTCCAAGGCCTCTTCGCATGGACAGCCTTCTCTACCGCTCTGGCTGTCCCCATCACGGGGGTGCCCACCCAGTGTTTGAGAGCGGCAGACATGACTGCCTGCCATGTGCAGAGCCCGCAGGCCAGCGGGAGAAAACCTGCTCTCCGTGGCTGCCTGGCTGCCCCAGCCCCCTGCTTACCCACTGGCCATCCCTGAGCCCTGGGGAGCAGGATGAGTGTGTCCGTCTGCATCCATGAGAGTGTCTGACCGTGTGTGTAGTGTGCATGTATGTGTGGGCACATTGCACCTGAATGTGTCTGAGTGTCTGCTCGCACCCCGCCTGCGCTGTGAGTGCATTCATATGCAGTTACCATGTCCACACGGGGTGTGGTGTGAGTCTTGTGTGTGCTGGTGCCGGACCCCATGAATTTTGGAGGTCCCTCTATTCCGACTCAGCCCAGCGGTGCAGGGGTTGTCCCTCCAGGCACTGAGTGAGAGTTCAACTAGAGCCTCAGACGTGAGTGTGCACACACTCTCCTGGCGCCCCACGCAGGCACACACCGGGGAGGTGGACAGCCCAGGTGGTGGCCCAGATGGAGTGCAGAACGGCTCTGAGTGAACATGCAGGGCATGGGAAGAGGAAGAGGTCTTGGCCGAGCTCGGCAACTGCAGGCTCGGCTGCTGACCTGCCCGAAGCCACCCAGATGGAGCCAGGCTGAGCAGGTGGCTGTGCTGGGGGGCCATGCTGTGACGTCCACGCCCCCCAGCCTGGCCCACCCCACGTGAGGCTGACCCCCTCAGAAAGCTCGAGTACCCAGGAGGAGCACACACTCATGCGTGTGCGCACAGAGGCTCCGAGCCTTCTGCCGGCTTCTCCTCTCAGTGGCTTTTATCTCCGCTTCCTGGCACCAGCAGGGGGTCTTTGCAGGGGAGCAAGACAAGGAAGAGCTGATGTCCCCCAGGACCAGGCCTGGTCACACTCAGCTTCTTCCAGTCACTCACCAATGCCCGTTGGGTAAACAGAAACAGGTCTGGATGGAATTACCCCAGAACTGGGCCTGCTGGGGGCTAGCTGGGCCCGAGGCAGAGATAAAATACAAGATATCTAGTTAAACTTAAATTTCAGGTAAACGACAAATACTTTTTATGGTATGTCCCAAATATTGGCTAGATTATACGTTAAAAAAAAGTATTTGTCATTTATTTGAGTCAGATGTAACTGAGCATCCTGCATTTGTTTTTGTTCTTTTGTTTGTTTTGTTTTATTAATCTACACCCAAGGATCTTTTTTTCATAGATTTTTAGAGAGAGTGGAAGGGAGGGAGGGAAGGAGGTAGAGAGAGAGAGAGAAACATCCATGTAAGAGACACACATCGATTGGTTGCCTCCCACACACGCCCCAACCAGGCAGAGATGGAACCTGCAACCCAGGTAGGTGCTCTTGACCAGGAATCGAACCCGAAACCCTTCTGTGTGGGCCGACGCTCTAGCCACTGGGCCCCACCGGCCAGGGCTGGATACCTGCATTTTTATCATCTACACCTGGTGGCTGTAGAAGTGTGGGTGGAGAGGGACTGAAGGGGGAGGTGGGGAGGGTGTTCTAGGTCCGAACTACATGTGGAAAGGCCAGGGAAGCCCAGGCTCCGGGAGGAGGCAATGCCACACCCGGCTTCTACCCCTGGAGCTCTGGGAGCTGACAGAGGCACTGACCAGGGCCCCCTTGTCTGCAGGTGGCCATGGTGCCGTGGCCGGTCCACTAGCAGGCTGCCATGTCCCGAGAGGTGGCGGGCTCATGCCGCCTGGGCTCCGGGGCGCGGGCACGGGCACGGAAGCCCAAGAAGCCCCACTACATCCCGCGGCCCTGGGGGAAGCCCTACAATTACAAGTGCTTCCAGTGCCCGTTCACCTGCCTGGAGAAGTCACACCTGTACAACCACATGAAGTACAGCCTCTGCAAGGACTCCCTCTCGCTGCTGCTGGACTCCCCCGACTGGGCATGCCGCCGGGCCCCTGCCACACCCCGGCCCCTGGAGCCCGCTACAGACTGCCCCTCTGACCCCACAGAACCGGGCAGGCGACCCCGAGGGGCTCGGCTCCCAGATGCTCCCGCCACGCCCGACCTCGTTGTCACTGACCTTCTCTCCCTGCACCGCTGTGTCGGGGGCCCCAAGCCAGAGGCTGAGGGGTCCCCAGGGACACCACCCCCTGCAGCCAAGGATGCCCAGAAGGGTGTGGGCCTGGGAGGGCTCCTGGCCGAGTCATGGAAGCCAGGGCTGGGCAGGGGCCCCAGGAGCATGGCTGTGGCAGACTCAGCTGCAGTGGGCCCTGAGAGCAGCGTCCCCTGCTACCCTCCGCCCACCTCCAGCGAGTGCCCTGAGGCCCAGAGCCTCCAGCTGTCCCTGCTGGGAGTCAACTACCCCCTTGGCCCCAGCCTCTTTTCCTACCTGGGGCCCTCCCTGGCCACGGCAGCCCATATGCCCTTCCTGGGCTCGGCCAGCCCCCTGCTTCCCCCAGCCTCTGCCTTCTCCGCCCTGCAGCCCCTAGAGCGCCCCACCCCTATCCCCCGCCTATACTACCCTCTGCTCCTGGAGCACAGCCTGGGGCTGCAGGCAGGCAAGGCTGCTGCCCCTGCCAAGCCCCCTGCTCCTCCCAAGGGACCCCCTGGGACTCTGGCCCCTGGGCTGTTAAAAGTGCCGGTACCTGGGCTGGGTGGGCCCTGGCCCTGTGGTGCCCCCAGGGACCCAGGGCAGGAGGGAGGGCTGGAGCTGGCTGCCCAGAGTGACCCCAAGAGGAAGCTGCCCCCAGGAAGCAGGCTGGAGCCCCCGAAGGCTCCCTCCAGCTTGGCCAACTTTGGTTCCCAGAGCAGGTAGGTGTCAGGGTTCCCCAGTCATGTTGGGGGGTGGGTTGAGGTTGGGGGAGGAGGGCTGAGCCTCTGTTCTGACTTAGTGTCCAGGAATATGTGCTTCAGGCCACAGGGAGGAAACTGAGACCAGAGAGCCAGTCTGTCTGTCCTTCCGGGGCCCCGGGTCTCTAGGCCAGGGAGACAGGCTGCACAGGGGGCACGCGAGAGAGTGGGGCAGAGGCTGGGGACCTGGGGGGCAGCACAGCCTTCTGACCGGCTCCTACTCCCTAGCCTGCGGCATGGCCCCTCCGTGATTCTCTGGCCTGAGGACAAGGAGCCAGGCGACCCCGAGATCCTGGGCCCTGTTTCCCCCCTGCCCCAGCAGCCACCGGGCCTGGTGCTGGGGGGCCCCGGGCATGTGTGTGAGGACCTGACCCGGGCTCTCGGCGACTATGCGAGGGTGGAGCAGCGCCTGGGGCAGTTGGCACCTGCCAGGGGCCTGGCCCCACGGCCTCTGCGGGAGCAACTGGGCAAGATCCGCAGGGAGCTGCTCACCATCCACCAGGTGCTAGAGCAGGCCGTGCGCCCCCCAGACGTGCCACTCGACCTCTCTGTGAAACGGACGCCCTCCAAGGTGCCCGAGGTGTCCTCAGGGTCCTGGGGGCAACCAGAGCTGGGTTCTATATTGGCCCAGGGAACCCCCGAGCCACCCAGAATGCTGGGCCCCACAGTGGCTGAGCCTTTCTCTGGCCAGACCACCAAGTGCGAGGCTGACTCCAGTGTCCCTCCCCCGGGGCTCCCCCTCCAAGCCCCAGATGACCCTGTCATTCCTGGCAGTAGCTGGGGCCCCCGTGGCAGGGCCGGGGGCTCCTGGCCTCCCGAGGCTGCCTCTGGCCTGCAGAGCCCCCCACGTGCCGAGGTCTGACCACAGCTCCCGCTGCCCCCTCTGTCCGTAACAGACAGAGGCCCTGCCCCAATCCCATGCACAGCACCTGCCCCCTGCCTGCCTCAGCCCCAGGGGCTGACAGACACCTGGAGCCTGCCCAGCATGCCCGTGAACAGCCCCCACCCACCACGGCCGTGGCCTGTCTCTGGGGCCACACAGGGACAGCAGAGTCTCGGCTTTTTGTTGCTCACGGCTGTGGACATTAAAAGAGAAGCCACCGTCACACACCCTGTCCGAGCCTCCTCTTTCCCTCGCTGCTGCACTCTCACCATCGGAACACCTTCCCCCGTGCAGATGGACCAGCCATGGGCATCTGGGCAGGCAGTGTCCTGGGCCGCCTGCCGGGTGTCCGCCTTCAGACCCTGACCTGCCCTGTTGACTGGGCCCTCCCTGGAGGGGCAGAGTCTGGAGATAGAGTGGGGGCTTTCCATCGGGAGGGGCCGAGCAAGGAGAAGCAGGTGCGGGTCAGACCAGCGTGTCAGCACATTGGTGGTGGGCAGGGCCTCCAGGCATGCCTCCAGCCCCTGTGCCTGGCAGGGCAGCCCTCGTGTCAGATCCATGCTGGAGGCTGCTCCCACCGCAGTGGAAAGGTGCTCCCCACATTCTGTGGCCCAGGGCTGCTTGCCCAGCATGGCCTCCACTGGGCCCCTGCCAGCCCCTGCAGTCATGATAGGCATCGGGTGGCCTTCACAGCTCGCTGCCTCCCTCCCAGCACGACCAGGCTGGACCTGGCCTTTCCCACAGGCTGGGGTGGGGGCAGGGAGGGAGGGGCTCCTAGGGGACCCTTGGACCCAGCTAATCACTTCTCTCCCTGGGAATTGGCCCGCTCAGGAATAGCCCCAGGGAAGGCAGTTCCTGCCTGCGCCCGGCTCCCCGAAGCTGGACCAGCCGGGCTGGGGCCAGTCGGAGCAGGACCTGTGGCTGCCCCATTAACTGTACGGGCAGCAGATAGCATCGCCGCCCTCCCCACCAAGGGGCGTTAAGAGCCAGTGTCCAGGGGGGGTGTAAGCCAGCCAGGCGGGGAGAGCTGTGAGTTGCTGACAGAGGCTGACCCTCCACCTTCCAGGGGCTTCCCAGAGGAGCCGCAGGGGACTGTGGGCTGTTAGGAGTGTCCAGAGAACCCCCAGGCCCTGAGCCTTGGGCCTCCCATCGGCACCTGTAGGTGTCGTGTCTGCTGCTCCCTGATATCTCATCACCCACAGGGCAGACATGAGCCTGGCCCTGTTGGGGGAGGTCACCCCAGCTTCACCGGTGCAGAAATGGAAACAGAGAGACAGGACCCGACCTGCCCATTCTAGGGGTGGGGGGACAAGATGGACCCCTGGAAGTCCTCCACCTGGACTCTGGTCCTGCTGGGGGACAGGGGTGGGGGGGACCGCTTCATCTGCAGGTATTTGCTCAGGGCCTTCTGAAAAGCGAGCCCATGCCTGACATCGCAGAAGGGTGTGGGGTGTACGGCTGTGGGGAGGGGTTGGTTGCACAACCATGAGTGGCATCCAGCCAAGCGGGGGCAGCAGGAAGAATGGCCCAGAGGCCAGGACACAGGCCCCAGGGCAGGAATGTAGCAGCACTGGGAGTCCCTGGGGTTTCGCAGCTGAGTGTCAGGACTCCATAGGGCCCGGCTTCTCCTGCCCCCTTCTCCTTGCCCACATCAAGGTGGCCCCTTCCACTCCCTCAGGCTCTAGTTTCCAACTACAGAGGCTGCTGCTGGAGCAGGGTCCAAAGTCTCCCGCACTCCTGCTGGCCTCCCTGGGTAAGGGCAGGTGGGGAGGCGTAGGACAGGACCCTGGCCTCATCCCTCAGCGGTTGGAAGTCTCCAGGGACTGTGTGGTACCCATGGGCAGGGGCTTGGGCTGTCCCCAAGAAGGGTCACTTTCCCTGCCTAAAGGAAGGAACGGTTTCCTGGGCAAGTGACTTTGAGAAACACTCCTCATCTGTCACCCTCACCCCCATCTCGGGACATCTCAATGCCCGCAAGCTCATTCAGGTCTCAGAGCAAAACCCACAGCAACCTTCATGGTCCATGTCCCCAGAACCGTATTCCAGGCGTCATGCTGGGAAAATAGGACCTAAAGACACAGCTGGCTGCTGGCTTTGCGGGCTGAACCAGGCTCAGGACCTGGTGGAACTGAGTTTGAATCCAGCTCCCTCCCCGACCGCCACCCCCACCTTCACGCCTCAGTTGCCTCCTCTGGAGAAACAGAACACCAGCACTGCCTGGAAGGGCACAGGGGAGCTGAGGCAGCTGCTGCTCAGTACACCGCGGGGCATGCTTTCTCTAGCAGCCCCAAACTTGGCCCAACCATAGTGACTTGCAGGCACACCCACCTTCTGGCTTCCTGCTCTGACCTCTGGGCTTCCCCACCAGCTGGCCAGCTGCCCCCCAGGCCCTTCACCTCACTCTGGACCGTCCTGGAGACTCGGCTCATTCCTGGCTGCTCAGGCAGATCCCGGTGCCTGCGGGGCTGAAGGGGGCCCAGGGTCTGCACTGCTCCCTGGGTGGCCTGCTCCCTGCATCTATGTGCCGGGCCTTGAGGGACTCTGCTGCTACCTGTCCTGCCGGGTGCCAGGGTTCAGGGACTTCGTGCCAGAGGATGTGGCTGTGACAGCTGTTGCACTCATGGTGGTCAGTGAACTTGTCCACAGGGCTGTCCACACACTCCAGCACACTTCCCAAGTGCCCGCGGAACTGGGTGATGGTGGGCACTTCCTGGCCCCTCGGGGGCTGGCTGTGGATGCCCTTCCTGGTAACAGACTACGTGCCTGGAGCTGTACAGAGCTTCACATTGGGACCCACTTTGGAGCTGCTGGTCCCAGCCTCCAGGCTGGGTCTGGAGGGGCCCTGCTGGGTGGGCCTGGGGTCTACAGGGGCTTTTTGTCGAAGTGCCTGCCAGCCACTGGGCTCCCTGGGGGGCCTGACGGGCCACGGCTTTGGCAGCCTGTTGGGTGTGGCCACTGACTCAGAGGGTAATGCTATTGTGGCAGACAAGCAGCAGTGTCAGGCTGGCCCTTTCCCTTGGGCTAGGACACCCTTCTGCATGGTGTTCGAGGGGCTGGGGAAGCCCTCAGGCATGGCCTCTGTGCCCCAGAGCCAGCTCATGTTGATGGACGCAGGGGCCAGCTACATGTAACACCCGTAGCTGCCCTGACCAGGAGGGCTCAGATGGCAGCAGCCCCCTCACTGTGCATGGGTCCAGCCCTCAGGCCTCCAGATCACCATGAGAGGCAGAGTCCTCCAGCACCACCAGCCATATCTTCCTGATCCTGCACATTTGCTGAGCACCTAGTGGGCCAGGCCCTGGGCTGGCCTCCTGTCTTCTCTGGGAGAGAATTCAGACTTTGTCAGCAGCCACAGATCAACTGCCTCCCAGCCTCCAAAGTTGGGTCTGCTTCATGCCCCAGCGCTCACCACTCCCATGTCCACTCAGGCCCTGGCTCGGGGCCCAGGAGGCCTGAGCTGTGGGACCAGCAGCTGAAGCCTGGAGATCTTTGGCGTGTTGGACAAGCTGCCAGCACTTATCCAGGCAGGATCTCCCACCAGATGCCCCAGTCCCGGTCTCCTAATCAGTCACAGGCAGGCAGGGAGGGTGCAGCTGGGCTGGGTGGCCTGGACAGGGGTGTGGCTCCTCATAATCCCCATCCTCAGAGACGCCCCAGGTTCCGAGTCTCCTGCAGCCTCTCGTGGCCCAGCCGAGGTAAGGGGGCGGCAGAGGAGGGGCTACCCTGGGTGTCACATGGATGGACTGGGAGTCTTCATGGCCCTGGCCCCTTCTCCCATGTGACACTATCTCACAGGCTGTCTGATCATTCGTTTTCTCCTCTGTAAACCAGGACCAAACAGCTCCAAGTCCCTGGGTGGAGGTGCTGGGAGGGTTCCAGGCAGTGGTCAAGTCAAGGATAGCCTTCCCTATGAAGACAGATTCCTGCTACTTAAAAACAGCAGGGAAAGGAGTCCCCAAAACGGTGGGAAAGTGCGGGTGACTGAGTCTGATGCCCAGACAGGCTCCTAGTGCCAGCAAGAGGTCTTCAGGGGGAGGGGACAGTGCCTGGTCCTGCTCCTGAAGGCCGATGATGGGGTGCTCCTGTTTATCACCAGGATATTGGGGTCTGTAGTTTTTAGTCCATTCACCTCTGATAAGGTTCCCTCCATACCTCCCAAGCCCTGTGGGCAGGGGCATTAAATGGGTCAATGTAAAACGTATGCAGAAGGTGCTCGGTAGTTGTTGCTCCTGGTGTTAGGGTATTATACCCCAGAGCAGAAGAGGCAAGGCCCACTCCTGACGATCAGATCAGATGCCTGAAGCCTCTGGCTGGTCCTCCCGGGGCCAACAACTTCCTAGCCCACCTGTCTCTGGGGCGGGTGTGGGGTGGGTGAGAAACCAGTGTTCGGAGGGGCCGGCCTGGGGTGGGGAGGCAGCTCTTTCTGGAATTAAACATAGGGCATAGGTGTCCTTTCACCTGGGAGGGTGGGGGACCTTCAAAAGCCTGGGTCCCTCAGATGAGGAAACCCGGGGAGGTTCAGCCACTGTGGGAAGGTGGAGGGATTGGAAGGCAGGGGTGTTGGGGTGCTGCAGACGAATTGGAGGGGGCACAAGGCGCTGAGGGGGGCACAAAGACACTGTTGGGGGCCACAGGATGCTGCAGGGAGGGACAAGGACGCTGCGGGGTGGGGAGCAAGGAGGCTGGGGCGGGGGGGAACAAGGACGCTGCGAGGAAGGAAAAACAAGGAAACTACGCGCGCCTGCCCCGGGCTCCGGGGCCAGGAACGTTGCCTGCGCGGAACGCTCGGGCAAGGCCGGCGGGCAGCCCGAGCGCCTTTGGGGGCCGGACCGTCGCGCGGCAACGTTGGGAGCCGGCGGAAATGGGGCTCGTGTCCCGAGGCACCGCCACAGCGGGGCTGGCACTGCGGCTGCTGTCGTCCGCTCTGGCCCGCCCAACGCCATCCCCAACCTCATCCCGCACCCATCGCCCGAGGGCACGGCTCTCGGGAGCAGCCGGTGAGCATTCGCGGGGAGGGCTGACGTCCGTGCGGTGTGACCTTGGGGAGCCCCCCCGCCTTCCCACGGCCCCAGGCCCGGGGCTGTGGACCCCAACTCCCCGGTCGCGGCGGGACCAGGCGCCGGCGAAGGAGCGGAAAGGGTCCCCCGAAGCCTTCCCCCCGGGCCGGCGCAGCCCTCTTGCCACTCGGAGCCTCTGTTTCAGCATCAGTAAAACGGGGCCGCCACCGGCCAGGAGGGCAGCGAGCGCCGGGCGGATTGTGACCGGGCCCTGTGGGTGCTCTTGGTGGGGAGGCTCGGCCCAGCACCCTGTGGGGTGAAGGGCGCCGGGCCAGGCGTTCCCGCTGCTGACCCACCCAGCCTGGGTCTGGCTGTGGACCCTGGGGAAGGGCATTCAGGGTCAGGGACACGGGCTGTCAGCACTTTGTATCGGTCCCTGACTGCAGTGAAGGGCGAACAACAGAATCCTAGATTCATGGCCATGCTTCTGAACCAGAGGGGGAAAGGCACTGTTCACAAAACATGGGAAATGCATTTTTTTAAAAACACAAACAACATGGGGTAAAAACTAGTTCTTGTGAGCTATTGAGGAGCCGTGCCTGGGAGGCTTCTCGGAGGAGGGTTGGTTGCACGCAGCGGTTCTCAACCTGTGGTCGCGACCCCTTTCGGGGGTCGAACGACCCTTTCACAGGGGTCGCCTAAGACCATCGGGAAGCACATATATAATTACATATTGTTTTTGTGATTAATCACTATGCTTTAATTATGTTCAATTTGTAACAATGAAATTGGGGGTCACCACAACATGAGGAACTGTATTAAAGGGTCTCAGCATTAGGAAGGTTGAGAACCACTACACCAGCGAGATGCCCCTGACCAGCCATACCCGGGCTTTGTCCTGGAATCAGTTGTGCAAAGGATGAGGGAGGGGAGTGCAGCTGTACCTCATCAGGTAGACTGGCCTCCGGTTCCGTGGGGCAAGCGTCCCAGAGATCCTGGCTGATCTGGGAATGGACTGTTTCACAAGGGAACTTGGTGCCATTTCTAACAGGGGAGGCTTTTCTAGGTATGGGCCCTTGTTTTTGTTGTTTGTGGGGTGTGTTTTTTTTATTAGTCTTTAAAGGTGTGCATGCTTGTTGCCCAAGTTACCGCCGTGCTTGCTCCGAATCTGCACCTCTGCTATCGATCGCCTGCTCTTTCATCTCTTCCTGGCTGTCTGATCTGAGCAGACTTCTTTGTGCTCCTCACTCCCAGAGGCTGAGGTGGGAGCAGGGATGGGAATTTGCTCCATAATCTGTTAAGAGTTCTTTCTCACTGCCCCACGGATAAGAACATCAACTTCTGCTCTCTGCTCTTTCTTAGACATGAGGAGCTGCTGCTTTTTTCTTTCTTTCTTTCTTTTTTTCCCCGGTAAACTTTGTAGATGAAGCACAATGTGTACAAGGCGACAGATTTTCCCACAGTGAACATACCGTGTAGTCAGTTTCCCTCAGAGCACCTGTCCGCCATTGGGCCAGTTGTGCTGCTGCTTCTACTGTGAACCCCCCACCCCCACTTGTAAGTGGCCACCTGGTTGGAACAATACTTCCCAAAGGAGCAGTTTTCCTTAGCTCCTGGGAAAGCCGTCCCCACGAAGGCTGTGATGGTGGCATTTGGCTGAGCTGGTGTGTCCTGACAGGCTGGCACTGAGGTTTGGACTGTGCTGGCTGGTCCCCCGGGGTAGTTGTCAAGCCAGACACACCGGGTCCCTCACAGGCAGAATCGCTCTGTCCTCTCAGGAGGGCAGTCCCTGCAGAAGGCTCAGGAAGACCAGTTGGCTCTGGATGCCCTGGATGATGGCCACGGGGATCTGGCTCCAGGCGGCTACACTGTTGCCTGCCCTCCCTGGTCACTGGGGGAGGGGCCTTTGGACTCAAAGAGGCCCTTTCAGCTGGAGCCCGTAGCTGTGAGAGGCCCTTTTCACAAGCTGGCTGGGAGAGGCCTCGGCCCTCCAGTCCCAAGCTGGGCTACCTGCAGGGGAGAAGAGCAGCTGCATCAGTGGCCTCTGAAACCCTGGGCATTTGTGTCTGTGTGAGGCCCCCCAGGGCCCCCTGGTCCTCAGGAAAAGGCTCCCTGTGCCTCCCAGTGTCACACTGCCCCAACGTGTGTGTGTCTCTCTTCCCCTTATCCCCGAGGGCCTGGGGAGCCCCAGGCTCAGTCCAAGGCCTGTGTCTTCTCCCTCCAGTATGGGCTCCAACTTGGGGGTCTTAGCTCAGGGTGGCTGCTCTGCCCTTTATGCCGATGAGGCGGGGGCCACCAGTGTCTGAGAAAGGGCACACCTCAGTATGAATGCCCTCAGTCCATGCTGGGGGAGGTCCTGCTGGGTCAGGCCCCATCTGGGAGGGGCTCAGGTGGAAGAACGAGGTGATTGCTGAGAAACCCTCATCCCCAGTGAGCTTGCTTCTGGGCAAGTTAAGGCTCAGGGTCCCACAAAATTCCCACTTGGGGCTGTTCTTGTTGCTCAGGGGCCATGTGAGGGTAGTGAGAGGCCAGGAAGGCTGGGGTCCCTCCTCCTGAGAGAAGATGGTGTCTTTCCGTTCCCCAGGGCTAGTGAACTCCCACCCCCACTTGTGATAGCCACATGGTTGGAAGAATACTTCCCAAAGAAGGTGCTCTGCTGTGACGAGAGGAAACACTCCCCTGTTGGGAGCCCTTCCCTGAAGTGGCGGGTGGATGGGGCTCCCAGGGCAGGATGGGCATGGCTGTAGGCTTGAGGGTCAGGTGCAGGCAGAAGCCCTGTGAGAGCTGAACCTGTTCTCTGAGCACTGAGGCTCCTCCAGGAGGCTCACTGGGCAGGAGGGTGGGCTCAGGTTACCAGGCACATTTCTAGGCATCTTCTGGGGTGTCTGCACCAGTGCCCACAGCCACCAGCAGCAATTTGTTGAAATGTTCATCTTTATTCTTGCTAGCTTAGTAAGTAAATCAAGGTTGTTTAGAGTTTTAATTTGCATTACTTTAATTGTTAATGAGACTACATTTTCCCATGTGCTACACATAAAAAACTAATCAGTGTCTTTAAAAACAAAAGTTAAAACCTTTTGTTTATCTTCGAAACCCCTGTGAGTGGTACTGAGCAGGTCATGTAATTGCCTGCTTGTCTCTGAAATGGGGGAAAGCATTGACCTGCCTTGGGATGGGGACGAGGGGTGATTTGGGGCCTGTCTCACAACAGCCCAGCAGTGGTCGGCAAACTGCGGCTCGCGAGCCACATGCGGCTCTTTGGCCCCTTGAGTGTGGCTCTTCCACAAAATACCACGTGCGGGTGCGCACGTACAGTGGGATTGAAACTTCGTGGCCCATGCACAGAAGTTGGTATTTTGTGGAAGAGCCACACTCAAGGGGCCAAAGAGCCACATATGGCTCGTGAGCCACAGTTGCCAACCACTGGCCCAGGGCAGAGGGAGGGCAGCGCCCATGGGAGATGGACAACCAGGGACCCCCCCACCAGCCTCCATGGCCAAACCCAAAACTGGGTTACTCCAACCAGTGGGCTTTGGGCCCATCAGAGTGTTTGTGCCACACATTGGCCATGGCCTATAGCTACAGGGATACCAGCCCCCCTGGGGCCATGGAGGCATGGTGTTGGTGGCAGCAGCAGCTCTGAGCTGAGCCTCTCCCCTCTCTTCCAGTGTCCCCAGCATGGTGCTGAAGGCTTTCTTTCCCACGTGCTGTGCCTCAGCAGACAGCGGCCTACTGGTTGGACGCTGGGTCCCCGAGCAGAACAGTGCTGTGGTCCTGGCCGTGGTGCACTTTCCCTTCATCCCCATCCAGGTCAAGGAGCTCTTGGCCCAGGTGCAGCAGGCCAGCGGAGTAGGCGTGGCTGTACTGGGCACCTGGTGCCACCGTCGGCAGGAGCCCGAGGAGAGCCTGGGCCATTTCTTGGAGGGCCTGGGCGCCATCTTCTCCCACGAGCCCTGGCTCCAGCTGTGCCGGGAGCGGGGCAGCAAGTTCTGGAGCTGCAAGGCCACCCACCGGCAGGTGCCTACCTCCCCTAGTGCCCCCGGCGAAGACCAAGTCATGCTCATCTTCTATGATCAGCGCAAGGTGCTGCTGTCCCAGCTGCACCCGCCCACAGCCCTGCCTGACCACCAGGCTGGGGATGCCACGGCCAGCACTAGGGGCCTGGCTGCCGTCTTCGACACAGTGGCACGAAGCGAGGCACTCTTCCGAAGTGACCGGTTTGATGAGGGCCTCGTGCGGCTGAGCCACTGGCAGTCAGAGGGAGTGGAGGCCAGCATTCTCGTGGAGCTGGCCAAGCAGGCCTCGGGGCCCGTCTGCCTGCTGATGGCCTACCTGCTGTCACTCATCTCAGCTGCCAGCACCTGTCGGTAGGTACCCCTGGGGCCAGGGTAGGAAGGAGTCAGACTCCTAAGTCCTAGGCCCACCCCCTCAGTGTGAAGGCCCAGACAGGGCCGCTCGGAGGCTCATGGCTGTCCTCCACACTTCAGCTTTCCCGTATTTCCTCTCCTGGTATCTCAGAGGGCGTCCTGGTGGTGGCTGCTGTTCTGGTGCCCCGCACTCCTGAGGAAGAGCCAGGCTTCCTGGCAACCTCAGTGATTGCGTAGGACCCACAGGGTAGGGGTACTGGGTGAACCTCAGCTCCAGCCCTTGAGAGGGAGGTGAGACAATGGACAGACTGGGTTGTTGCTGGCTGAGAGCTTGTGTACTCTGCCTGGGAGTTATTCATCCTCCTAAACCAGTGATGGCGAACCTATGACACCTATCACCTCTGACACACGAACTCATTTTTTTGGTTGATTTTTCTTTGTTAAATGGCATTTAAATATATAAAATAAATATCAAAAATATAAGTCTTTGTTTTACTATGGTTGCAAATATCAAAAAATTTCTATATGTGACACGGCACCAGAGTTAAGTTAGGGTTTTTCAAAATGCTGACACGCCGAGCTCAAAAGGTTCGCCATCACTGTCCTAAACACATTAGGCCCGCCCACTTCCCTGTCCCCGCCACCAGCAGGAGAGACAGCCCTGGAGGCTGTGGGGGTGTATCCACTCACTGACAGTCATGGGTGTGGTGTGGTGGTCTCCAGCCTTGGCCACTCTGGAATCACCTGGAACACTCCTGGCTGCAGGCCTGGCCAAGGGATTTATAAAAGCCCCTAAGGGCCCTGGGGAATGTGGGGCAGCACCAGGGAGTTCTGGCTGGGCTGTAGGGGCCCCTCTCGCTGTGATAAGCCATCTCTCTGGTGGGGGAGCACCCCCTCCCCTTAGGTCTAGGGGTTTAAGTTGTCTGGTTTGGGGACTGACCTTGCCTGCTCATCAGGACAGGGGCCTGTTCTGGCAGAGAGACCTTGGCAACTGTGTGTGGACACGCCTTAGATTGTGGAGGCTGCAGGGAATGGCGGGTTTCAGAGCTTCATGATTCCCTTGGAATGAAGTATGTGAAAGTATGTCTGGGCCTAGCTACAATTTTGGGGAGAGAAGGTTCTTAGCTTTTAACAGCTTTCAAAGGACCCAAGAAAGGTTAATGACTACTCATGTGCCCCAAATTTGGATTAACCCATCAGTCAGATGTTGGTCAAGGACTGGTGGTGGTTATGGATGAGTCATGGCCGTCACCGTGCAGTAGTGAAGCCCCTTGTTTCCCCAGGGCAGGCCCAGGGTGCTGTTGGGGCCTAGGCTGCCCAGGGCTGGTCTGAACCCTGGGGAGACTGCTGTGCAGGCAGGGGTCTGTGCAGACAGTGCGAGGCCACCTTCCATTTGATTGGAGTTGGTGGGGAGGGGGCAGGAGGTATGCTGAATGCGTTTCATTTCTTTCTCCCTTTTTTAAATCTTTTTTTTAAAATATAGTTTTATTGATTTCAGAGAGGAATCGAGAGAGAGATAGAGATAGAAACATCAATGATGAGAGAGAATCATTGATCGGCTGCCTCCTGTACGGCCCCTACTGGGGATCGAGCCCGCAACCCGAGCATGTGCCCTTGACTGGAAACAAACCCAGGACCCTCCAGTCTGCAGGCCAATGCTCTATCCCACTGAGCCAAACCACTTAGGGCTATTTATTTCTTAATTTATTATTTTTTTCATTTTTTGGATTTGGTCATAGCTCATCGATTGGAGATGAAGCCTTTAAACTTTCAAGGTTGGACCTCTTCCTTCTGAAGAGTCCAAGTGCTGCTTGTTGGTGGCTCTGTATTGTGCACCAGCCCTTTCTCTTCCCCTGCCGGCAGCAAGGTTGTGAGTGGAAAGGGGCTCTGGGCATGGCTGAGTTGCAACCCAGCACTATCTTCATCTTTGCTTGCAAGCGTGTCCCCTCAATGTTTGAATGTCTGTGGGAGCGTCTCAGTGCTTCCTTTGCCTGGAGAGAAGTCAGTCCCATTGGGAGTCCAGGGCAGCCCAGAGACCCTTGACGAGGATCCCCCATCCAGCACGGCAAGGCGCTGGGTGACAATACCATGCTTTCTCTCCACTTCCGGGTGCACTTGGCCTGGAATCAGCTCTTTGTGAGATGCTCGGGCTCCCAGTTAATGGTTGTGAATGTGCCATGAGCCCCACTGGGCTGCTTATCTGGGCCCTCCCACCCGTGTTCCTGCCCTGCTGAGTTCACAGTGTGGCCATCGATGTTTGGTGCCACCAGGGACTCCGGCTGAGCCTGGCTTCCTGTCTGCACAGTGAGGCGTGTTGGTAACACTGAGGCAGCCCTTGCTCCCTGGCAGGCAGGAGAGCCCAGGAGGAGCTGAAGGCCCATCCATCTCTGCTCCTTCACAGGGTATTCAAGCTGTGGCCACTGTCCTTCATCTGCAGCAAGCTCTCCACGTGTGAGCAGCTCAGGCATCGGCTGGAGCAGCTCACGTTCATCTTCAGCACCCAGAAGGCCGAGAATGCCTCCCAGCTGATGAGGTTCGGGGCCTTCCCGGGGTCTTCTCGGCAGCGGCCAGATGTGCCATAGGCTAAGCCCCTTCCCCATCCCCTTCTCTGCACCAGACCCATCCTCACTGACCCTTTCTGGCCAGGCCGCCCTCACCGTCCACTCCTTTTGGACCCCTCCTTCCAGGAAGGCCAACACGCTTGTCTCTGTGCTCCTTGACGTGGCCCTAGGCCTCACGCTGTTGTCCTGGCTCCATGGGAAAGACCGCATTGGGCAGCTGGCTGATGCCCTTGTTCCCGTGGCTGATGTGAGTTGAATGGGGTGGAGCCAGGCCTGGACTCCAGTCCCTGTTTCCGGGGGGGTGGGGGGGGCCTTCCTGGGGGCAGCAGAGGCCCCTCAACCAGCTAGAGCAGCTCTTCCCCTCCACGTTTTGTGGCCACAAGAGCAATCCTCACTGACCCTAGACCAGTTCCCTAGGAGCCGTGGAGACTTGGATCTGCCAGGTGCCCACCTCCCACGCTGGGTCAGATTGCTTCTCTTCCTGAAGGTGGCCGTGTGTGGGGGGCCACCTTGTGGTCAAGCCTTTTAGGGGGAGCCCACCTCCCTGGGCCTGGCCCAGTGTCCTAGTGTTCCTGTTGCCGCCCCCAGTGCATGCCTTTCTGCTCTCCTGACTGCCTTTTGGGTTGGGACCTCTGCATGCTCAGCATCATGAAAACCTGTGTGTGTTCAGGGCTGTCTGTGCGCGGTTGGGCTCTGGCCTCCCATCCTTCAGTGGTCACCTCGCTCCCAGCGTTGGTTCTGTAGTTCCCATGCTGAGAGCCAGAGGTACCAGCTCATCTGCTATGCTGCTGGACTTGCCCTGCACATCTGGGCAATGTTTCCGGGGCCCGGGTGCTACTCCCCTCCTCCCTGCCACATCATCCTTATAGGGTTCCCCCTGCTGCATTCAGCTTCTCTGCCTTCCTCCCTCAGAGCCAAAGACCCTGTCACTTCTGTTGGGAGCTTGGCTTCCTGGTTAGGGCAATCCCTCTGGCCTCTTAAGCTACACACCGGCCTCTTCAGGGACCTTCTGTGACTGAGGCCTGACTGGGTGGCCCTTGTGGGCTCAGCCTCCTCTGGCCATCATCAGCGTCCAGCGTGGTTGTTTACTGGGCCTACTGTGGCCAGACCGGACTCTGTGGGCAGGAGCCCTCCCAGGCTGAGTGTCCGTGGCTTCTCAGAGTGGCCCAGCTTAGAGGAAGGAGAAAGGAGAGTCTGGGGGCTGGGAAAGAGGCTTGGCTACTTTGCCTGCTCTTCTGTGCTCTGCCTGTGGCCAACTTCACCCTAGACCCCCTTTCTGCGAAACTGCTCAGAAATATAAATATTTAATTGAAAAATGAAAGCCTCTTCCTGCTGCCGAGCTCTTATCCTTTAAATATTAAATAAGCTCTATTTATAAAGAATGTTCTGTTCCCCTTCTCACTGCTCCTGATATGGCTGAGGCCTTCACACAGGGTTGGGAGAGGCCTGCAAGGCAGGTGGGGTTGGGGGTAGGGATGGTGGTGGTGGCATACCTCTGACTGTGATGCAGGGATGTCACTACTGTGGCCACAGCATTGGCTGAGAGTCCTCAGGGCCTGCCCACTGGAGCCGGCATGGCACACGGACATTGGCTTTCCTCCTAGGGCAGCCGGACACTCACTGGTCAGCTTCATTGCTTGCTGGTGAGGGTCCCTGTGCTGTCTCTGGCCCTCACTCGACATTGATCTTGACTCTGGGTCCCCATGTATCCTTCCCTTTAGGGGACCCTCCCATCTTCCTACCTGCTATCTGGGCCCCTGACAGGCTGGACACCTTCTCCCTCACCTGAGGTCATCCACCCAGAGCAGGCCCAGGCCTCTGCTGTGGCTGGTGGTGGGTGGGTCCTTGGTGGAGGAAGACTGGGTGGGCCCACAGGCTCCCCCTGCAAGGTTCACAGTGAGCCTGGGTCTGTCCCATATCCTGGAGTCTGGGGCTAAGGGCTTCTGTGGGTATAGTGGTCAGAGTGGTGAGATGGGGCAAGGATGCTTTATTCTGAGGTTGATTCCCATCAGGGGCTACCTGTCCAGAAGGCCAGGGACAGACTATTGGCATCATAGGTTGTGCCTCTCAGCCCCGAATCCCAGAATATCTGTGAAGAGGGGTTCCATGGCCAGACAAGTGTGGGAAATCCCATGTACCCATCATGATAGAAGATGGCAGTCCAGACACCTGGAGAAGGGGGCCCGGGCTACCTCTGCCTGCACAGACGGGCTGGCCCAGTTTGTGGACAGCATGCCCCTGTGTCCTCACAGTGGGTGGCCGAGGAGCTGCAGCACCTGCTGCAGTGGCTGATGGGCGCACCTGCCGGGCTCAAGATGAACCGGGCACTGGACCAGGTGCTGGGCCGCTTCTTCCTGTACCACATCCACCTATGGATCAGTGAGTGCTGGGGGTGGGTGGGCCATGGGACTGCCCAGGGATCCCTGACTTGGCTCCTAAAGCCTGTGCCCTCAGGGACACAGGCCCTGGTTGAGCAGGGCAGTGGGGCCCAGGCCTGGCACCATCCCCTTGGTCCCTGCTTCCTGCCCTCCTGGCGTCCAGTGTGTGTGGAGCCCAGCTGTGCTAGGCTGGCTAGTCTACTGAGGGATGGCCAGTGGCATAGTCTGTCACTCACAGTTTCCAGAAGACTCAGGCACCATCCTCAGTGAGGACTTATGGGGGACCAGGACCTTCTTGAGCACCCCCTCAGGGCTGACCCCCCTCCTGCCAGGCTACATCCACCTCATGTCCCCATTCATCGAGCGAATCCTGTGGCACATGGGCCTCTCAGCCTGCCTGGGCCTGACAGTTGCCCTGTCCATCTGTCGGACATCATCGCCCTCCTCACCTTCCACATCTACTGCTTCTATGTCTATGGTGCCAGGTGGGTGTGTGCTCCCCACCCGAGTAGGCTGGCCCAGTGCAGCCCTCCATACCCTGGGCACCACAGACAGGCCCTGGGGCTGGGTGGCTACAGGGGTGGTGCAGTACCCAGACCCAGTCCTGATGGCGCCCATGTCCTGCAGGCTGTACTGCCTGAAGATCTGTGGCCTTTCCTCACTCTGGCGCCTGTTCCGAGGGAAGAAGTGGAATGTTCTGCGCCAGCGGGTGGACTCCTGCTCCTATGACCTGGACCAGGTATTGAGCAGGATGCTGGGGATGGTGCACCCTGGCCTCAACTGGCCAGTGTGACCTCCCAGCTCCAGTCCAGCCAACCCCTCTAAATGGGCCTGGCCAGTGCAGCTGCTTGGGCACCATGAGGAGGCAGCCTGCTCCTGTCCTGCAGCTCACTTGCCACAGGGACGGCATCAACCCCGGGGGACCTGGGGAGTCTGCAAGATGCAGGGTCATGTGGGGCCTTCAGGCAGTGCAGAACCTTATCCCCATGGGAGGTGGACCCTGCTCTCAAGAGGCTGCTGGGCCCTAGGGAGTCAGTGGTCAGCAGGCACTAGGAGTGACGTGGCAGTGGGCCCTAGACATGACCCTAGGCACGGGACGCTGGAGGTGACCCAGGCAGCGGGTTCCTGGTTCTGACATCCCATTAGCTTGCTCAGACCTAACACATGGAACCTGAGTGCTCCCCTCCAGGGCGTGTCTTTTTCTGCATGATTTTCACAACCCTTTGTCTTCGGTGTATGTGGCTGTACACCTTACTGGCTGGTCCTCTCTCTGCCCCCAATTCCCATGCATCACTGAGTCTGGAGGGCACGCATTCATTCCCCCCCAGTGCTGGAGAGAGCTGTCATCAGCAGGCTTTCGTGAGTTGTCTCAGGAAGCCAGTGTCCTACTAGCAGGCATCCCCTTTCTGCTCAGTTATAGGGTGGGCTTGGTGGGGAGGGAAGCAGGGGGCTGTCCCCAGTGTGAGCTCCAGCTGATGCCAAGGGTGCCTTTCTCCTGGCAGCTGTTCATTGGGACTTTGCTGTTCACCATCCTGGTCTTCCTGCTGCCCACCACGGCCCTGTACTACCTGGTGTTCACCCTGGTGAGCTATGGGGGACTCTGGGCATGGCACCTGGCTGAGGGGCTTTGCCCACAGTGCTTAGACTGGTCACTGCCAGATGTGCCTGCCAGCCTGCAGTTATGGGCCGGCTGTAGGCCGTATGGGGTATGGCTGTTCTAAGCTCTCTGGGCAGTGTGTGCTGGGCCCTGGAGTGTATAGGGGTTCTACCTGGGGGCCGTCACCCACCGCTCTGGGACACTTAGCTGGGTACAAGGAGGACAGGACCCACGGTGGGCAGGTCATGGTGGTGGTCTCCCCATGTCTGGCGTGGTGGTGGGGACTCAGAAGGAGGGGAGCAGCACCCAGGTGACCTGGGCCGAGGGGCCAGTGATTCATTTCCCTGGATCAGAGCACCATCTCTTCTGACCTTGTGGGAGGGCCAACCTCTCCTGCCTTCTGCTTCCCTGCCTCCTTGTGCTTGCGTCTCAGGTTTGGTACATGATTAGTGCCCTCCTCAGAGTGGGATACATGCTCTCCCAAGGCTCTCGAGTCCCTGGTCACCCTTCACTGTGGCCCAGAACCCGTCAGGCTGCTCTGCTCTGGCCATGATCCTGGCTCAGAGGCCCTGAGCACTGTCTCTGCTGCAGCTCCGGCTCCTGGTGGTCACTGTGCAGGGTCTGATTCATCTGCTCGTGGACCTTATCAACTCCCTGCCGCTGTATGCGCTCGGCCTGCGGCTCTGCCGGCCCTACAGACTCTCAGGTAGGTTTGTGCTGGGTGGGCAGGCACACACCTGTGGGCCCTGCAGAAACACCAACTGCACCATGTGTGCCTCCTGCCTGGAAGCGGTGGTGTGCGTGGGGTGGGTGGGAAGGGAGGACAGAGACCCCTGGTCCCAGGCCGTCTGCTGGACCAGTTGCCTGCACTGAGCTGGAGGTAGAGGGCCCAGCTGGTGCTCAGGTTTCAGAGGCCACAGGGGTGATACTTCCTTTTTTCACCCTTTTCTATGACAAGTGTGAATATCTGCCCTGAGTCTGTCCGCAGTGGTGTAGGTAGCACCTGCATGTGGCTCAGAGAAGATGTACTCGTGTGTTTGTGTGGGGCTGTGTGTGCCTGCTGGTAACTCTCAATTTTGGAGGCAACGTGCCAGGACGGAAGATGCTGGGCTGGCCAGATCTTTGTGACTAGAATGTACTCCTACCTGGTACCCAGCAGACCACTCAGCGCCCTTCCTCCCAGCTGCCCCGGCCATCCCTTGTGCAAGTGGCTGCCCATTTTTATGCTGATACTAACCACTGGGTTGGCCACATGCCCCTAAGGGGAGGCTGTCCCCACCAGTTGGTCATAGGGTTGTGGGTTGGTGTAGGGGCTTTGAACACAGGGCACTTGGAGATTTCTAGCACAGCCCCTGTCCAGCAGTTGTTCATGGGGCCCCCAAGTTGGCCACAATGCCCAGGAGGCCCTGACCCCAGTTTGTAGCTGGGCAGCTTGGGACACACCCAAGAGCTCATTGTGGCTGCTCTCAGCCAGCTCAGAGCCAGAGGATGTGAATATGAGTGTTCCACGGGTTTCGGACCTGAAGTCTGTCTGCTGGATGCCCTAAACCCTCTGTACAAGGCTCTCCCTACAGATGGCCAGGCTAGGGACCCACCTACTGTGCTGCCAGGTTCACTCAGCCCCCAGCCTACACCTCAGAATGCCAGGACAACACAAGTGGAGAGACCAAGACTTGGCACCCTCCTCCCCCATACCCTGGCTCACTGCCAGAGTAGAGTTGTTTTAACTTCACATTAAAGGCCCCAGATGCCGCTGTCTCCTCTCTTCTTCCCTGAATTTGCCTTGGGCCTCTTCATCAAATAATAATTAGCTCCTATTTCTCTTTTCAAAAAACCTTCGGCCTGGGAATGCCCAGGGGTGGGTGTCCAAACTGTAGGCCAGGGGCATGGTAGGTCCCAGTTGGCCACACACATAGAATTTGGAAGACATTTAGATGCCAGTAGGACGGCCGCCACCCAGCAAGTGCCCGTTGGCTCTGTGGGAAAACCTACGTCTCATTTGGAAAACAGCACAGGCTGTGCTCCACTGCTAGCCAGACACTCAGTTTTTCCTCAGTGGATTTGTGCAGGAAGCTTTGATATCGGCCCAGCAACCCATTCAAAGAGGCATATGGGAAGGACAGGCGGGGCAGATGAGCTCAGGCAGCCCTCAGAGTGCCGCCCAGAAGTGAAGGGGCCTCCACCGCCAGAGCTCCTCTGTCCACGCCTTTCTCTGCTGACAGAGGAGGAGGACTGATGGCGGCTGTCTTCTGGGCCCTGGGAGCCCTGGAAGGCCACTGTCCTCAGGAACACCTGCTCTCCTTCTAGCTGGCGTGAAGTTTCAAGTCCTGGAGCATGAGGCTGGCAGGCCCCTCCGCCTCCTGATGCAGGTAAGGCCTCTGCGTACCCCTCAACTGCTGTCTGTGGACAGATCCCTCTCCTTACCCCATGATGCTGCCCATGTTCCTGGGCAGCTGGGATCAGGCCCCTCTTTGCTGCCCTGGGTTTAGAGCATCATGGGCCCAGGGTAAGGTACAGGCAGGAGGGCCCAGCAGAGCTGAGGGGTACAGCCCAAAGGGAGACTTTCCCACCCCCAAGGCCTCTCTGCACCGTGACCATCTCTGCCTGGAACCTTCCCCAGTAGGGCCCATGGACAAGATCCCCTGCACTGTCAGATGCATTTGGCTGTCTAGGGCTCCTGCCTACTTGGCTATGGGTCCCTGAGTCCTGCCCTGGGCTCCAAAAGCTCTTGTTCCAAGCAGAACAGCACAAATTTGGTGAAGGCATCAGAACATCTGTTCTCTGTTGGACTCTTACCTGAAACAGTCTTGAAGCCCCAGGCCTTCAGGAGGGAGCAGGTTACTTGCCAGATGACCCCCCCCTCAGATGATTCACTGGGTACCAGTGTTGGGTCCAGGCTGGTGGGGTTGGCCTGAGGGTCACTGGGAGAGGTCAGATGCGGAGGCAACCAGTGCCCTGTGTGGTTTTCTCTTGTGAGGTGTGTCCCTGAGAAGGCTCCTGGGAGTTCCCTGAGTCCTGGGGTGGAGGGGTCTGCACTCGGCCAGCCCAGTCCACTCTCCTCCCTGCAGCCTGCTCAGAACAGGTCATTCCCTGCAAGCTGCTCATCCTACCCCATGGACCACAGGCAAGAGCACATCTGGCACAGAGCTGGCCCCAGGGACACCCCCCAACCCCCTGTGAGGGCTTTGAGGCCTAGAGAGCTCAAGCCCCAGGGAGTTGGGGGCTGACTGCTACCCTTGTGCTTCCAGATCAACCCCCTGCCCTACAATCGTGTGGTACACACCTACCGCCTCCCCAGCTGTGGCTGCCACCCCAAACACTCCTGGGGTTCCTTGTGCCGCAAGCTGTTCTTCGGGGAGCTCATCTACCCCTGGAGGCAGAGAGGGGACAAGCAGGACTGAGGTACCCGGCCACCAGCCTGCCCAGCACCGTTGCGCGACATGGTCAGCCCTCAACCCTGCCAGGGTGGTGTTGACTGTCAGGTAGCATGTGGGCCTGCATTCTACCTTCCCTGCCCCCTGTTCATCTGGGACCACTGCAGGCCCCACTGGGCCTTGCCTGTCATATCCTTCCAACTATGAGGTTGAATTTGAGGTCATAGGGGTGGCCAGCCTGGTCAGCTGGCCTGTACTCCATAATGAGCTCTGTTTGCCTCAGGACGCACTTCCAATCTGTTGTGATGGCACTGTTAGCCCAATGCCCCTCGCCCCCCAGGTCTACCCAGGAGCCCCACCCCCCTGACTCTCCTCAGACCCAGACCCTGTCCAGGAGGGATTTGCAGAGTCCCACCTCTGCCCACCATTTCCTTTCTCAGTGGGGTGAGCTGACAGGTCTGGCTGCTCTCTGGTGGTCCAGCTCTGGCATGGGTGGAGGGACTCCCCCAGGTTGCACTCAACACTTCCTGAGACTCTGACCCCCCGCCCCCCAAGCATCTCCTTCCTTGGGGGTTTTTCTGTCCCTGACACCTCCCAGCTGCCTCAGTGGAGCAGTGGCCAGTATGAGGGATCCAAGCAACCACCCCTGGCTCAAACCAACAGCCCCAATGAGGCAGGACCCTCCAGGAAGTTGGATGGCAGTGCTCCTCATGCCCTAAATTGCAGTGTTACTTGTGATGCTCCCTGGGGAGATTGTTTTGCAGGAGGAGCCAACCACATGCCTTTGAGAATCCCTGTGTGAAGCCAGGCCATATGGGGTGCTCGGAGCTGCCTTGCTAGAAGCTGAGTGCCTACCCAGCCGCTGCCCTGTTCCTACCACATGCCTGCCCTGTGTCCCTGCAGGAACAGCCCCTTTGGCCAAATCTTCCATCTCCCCTCACTGGCTTCTTGCAGAAGCAGGCAGCTCCTGGGCAGATGCTTCTGTAGCCCCTGGGGTGGGGTCCTGGCACTGAGGTTGCATCTGCCTGCCGGCTGGCTACAGAATCTGTGTGGGTGTGAGCCACAGAATCCCCAGAGTGAGGAAACCTGAAGATATGGCATCACACGCGTGCCATAGTCAGGGGGTAGGGGTGGGGGCAGTACTTCCTGTCCATTGTGGGCACTCAGAACTGTCCACTTCTGCCACCTACACTCCTTGGGTACCAATCACAGTGGGGGCCCCTATGGAAGTCCTCACCAGCCCAGCATCTGCTGGGATAGATCCTGGCTCAGTCTTTCTCTGATGTGACATTAAAGATTCATGTGTTTGAGTGTGATGCTCTGCCTTCTCATGTCCTGTGTGCAATGGGTCTGGGGGGCTTTCTTCTACTGGGGTCGTCAGACATCTGGTTCCCATTATTTGTTCTAAGATGTCTACCACACCTTTTCTGGTGATGCCAAGATGGGGGCACTGGGCACCCTGTCTCTGGGAGCAGGACTCTGCAGGCCTGGTGAGTGGGTGTATAGGCTCTGGCCCTTAAAGATGTCCCAGTGTGGGTGGGTGGACCCAGGACCACTTGCTTTCTGGTTTTAGCCTTGCCCTTGCATGGGTCTCCCACAGCCGGGGTGCAGGCCTTCCTGCTGTTGAGGGGTGAGCGACTCCTGGCTCTGATGAATATGTCATCACCTGAAACTGGAGGACTCTGCACAGGCACTCCCTGACTGTCCTACAGCCTCCCGGAATCCTCAGGTGGCCTCTTCTGCATCTGTTGTCTTGGCTGTGTAGGGAAGGGACTGGCCCAGAAAAGTCACTCAGCAACTCCCAGTCCTGCACCTTCACCCCAGAGGTCCCACATGGGTCCTGGTGGGCAGGGAGTGCGCCCCCAGTGCCTGCTGAGAACAGCCCCGCAACTGCATTTCTGGACGGTGCTGAAATGTCCCCACTTTCTCTGGCCAACCTGCTCATCCTTTGCCACTTTTGTCCCTTTACTCCTGCCAGGGCTCCCGTCAGGTGAGGGTCCCGCTATGTGACCCAGACTACTACAAGATGGTAGCCACATCACAGGCCAGCCTGGCAGCTGTCACCCTCTGTGCCAGGTGCTGGGCTACCTGCCCATTTCCTGAGTGACCGCTCTGGTGTCAGGCCTGGTTCTTGCCAGATGTACACAGAGAGGTTTTTGGCTCTGTCCACCTAGAGGACTTTAGTGGGGCCTCTCCTTAGCATCAAACCTGGGCCAGGGTTTCTAGAGCAACTGAAACCTTTGTGGGTGCTCCCAGAAAGCCTGTGTACAGAGCTTCAGGACCAACGTCTACTTGCCCTATTGGTTAAACCCTAGATATTTCTCAAAGGGGAGGGCTTGGACTACAGCAGAGAGGAATGTGGGTCTCCTGGAGAGGAGGGGCAGAGGCAGCCTAGACCTCTCTCCCCACCCTCCCTACCTGGACAGAGGCTGGGTCTGGAGGCCTGGGCCCATCCTGCCCAGAGCCAGTGGGTGTGGGAACCACAGGGGAGACAGTTCCTGGGCCTCTTCAACTACCCAACGTGCGGTGCCTGATCCAGGACTGCAAACAGATCTGCTTCATCCTTGGCCTGAGGTCCCTCAATGGTTGGGTGCTGTCCTGTCCCTTCCTCAGTCCCTAGGCCAGGCCTGGCACTCAGTGGGCCCCAGATGTCCTTGCACAAAAGTATGCCGCTGAGGGGGAAGCCAGCTACTCTGTCCACAAGGCCTCCTGGACACCAGATAGTGGGACCCCTCTGGCAATCCTTCCTCAACTGGACCCTATGGGTACCTTTTTGTTCTGAGGCTGGGGGTTCTGAGGTGCAGGATCTCAGCCAAGGACCTGAAGCCCCTGACAGGTCGCCTAGGCCTGCTTCCGGAATCACCCCGTGGAGAGGCTCCCAACCTACAAAGCAGGAATGGCTGCACCTGCTCCACAGGCCTTGCTGGGGAAGGTCAAGTCAGAAGATGTGCATGCTGAGCCCACTTCTGCATTTTGTCCTGACGGAGAGCCAGGCAGCAGGGCCTGCAGCTGCTGGAGCCCCTCAGGGGAGTTCCTGAGCGGTAAGAAAGGCGCTTTTGATTTAAATTCTCTGGAAAGGTGATAAGAGCTTCTCATCTACAGAGCATCCAGTCTCTGGAGAGGGGACTGGGTGACTTCAGAGCAGGGAATGGGCAGGGCAAGGGAGAGGCAGGCTCAAGGCTGGGCACAGTGATGCCTGGCCTGATGACCCCAAGGGCCCTCCCTGTCCTGCCAGGTGGAGGTCCAGGGTGAACAAGCACTAGCTGCTGGCTCCCCCTGTGCTGCAGCAGTCAGTGCTCAGTCCCTGTCCCTTCTGCCGACCCAGTCCCCCACCTCTGACCAGCTGAGGGCCAGTAAGACAGCCTGCTGGCTGTTTCTGTAAACACTGTGTGCGTGGGTGGATGTGCCTTCTTTGTAAACACGGGAGGCTGTGTCTGCTGTAATCCAGGGACAGCCATTTCTGGCGGAGGGGACATGGCCTGAAGAAGCGCACAAGCAGGACCGTCAGGGTTCCTAGTGGCCCTGCCCACCCCTGGCTAGCCTCTGCCATCAAGTGTCCCCGCTTCCTGCTTCCCCAGAGAGCCACTCACTGAAGGCAAGTGAGGAAGGCCCAGGCACTCATCAGGGGCTGCCCACCAAGCAGAGGGACCTGCTCCTTGGGAAGCCTCCCCAGGCACCACGCCAAAATGAAAAGGCAGCATCCACAGGGCTCAGTCCAGTAAAGGCTGTGCGGCTTTGGGGTGGGGGTCACTCAGTGGTGCTGCCCATGGAAGGGTTTGCTCTCTGTGAAGTCCACCTGCTACTGAAGGCATGGCGTGGATGCAGTGACCCCTTGGGAGGGAAGTTCTTACTGCCCATTCCTCGCCTGCTGGAAGGACATGCTAGCCAGGCTGCCCTCGGTGCAACACACGGGGGCCTGGTTGCTGTGTTGCTCCCTCTGCACAGTTCTGATTTTTAGGAAGCGCTAACTCTCATGTGGCTTCTCCCTAGCTCACACCACTCTGTGCCTGATCTAGTAAGGGCTGCACTTGGCTCTGTTTTGACAACTTTTATTATTTGTTTAAACATGTATTAAGGGATATTTTACATATAAAGTCAACCCATTTTGAGTGCACAATTGAATTATTTGTAGTAACTTTACAAAGTAGTACAACTATCACCAATTTTATTTTAATATGTTTTATTGGTTTCAGAGAAGGGAGAGGGAGAGAGAAATAGAAACATCAATGATGAGAGAGAATCCTCAATCAGCTGCCTCCTGCACACCCCCTACTGGGGATCTAGCTGGAAACCTGGGCATGGGGATGTGCCCTGACTGGGAATCAAACTGTGACCTGTTTCATAGGTCGATGCTCCACCACCAAGCCACTCTGCCAGGCCAACTACCACCAATTTTAGAACATTTTTATCACCCCAGAAAGAAATCCATCCCCCTTAAGCAGTTGTTCCCCACATCTCCCTACCTCAGGCTCTGGCAACCACTAATCTACTTTGTCTATGGATTTGCCTATTCTGGAAGTTTCACATAAATGGGTACCTTATTCCTTTTTTTCCCCCAGTACTTTATTCCTTTTTATAAATGAATATAGACATTGTGTGGATAATACCACATTTTGTTTATCCGTTGATCTGTTAATGGATGTTTTGGTTGTTTCCACCTTTTGATGATTGTGAATTATGCTGCTGTGAACATTCATATACAAATTTTTGTGTGGACATGTTTTCATTTCTCTAGGAGTAGAATTGCTGCATTGTAAGGTACTTTTATGCTTAACTTTTTGAGTTACTTATAAATTACATGTCATATGTGAATATGGTCTCATAAAATGGTCATCATTTGTAGGTTGGGAGCCTGTCTACGGCGTGGCTCAGTTGGATGGAGCATCATCCTGTCCACCAAAAGGTTGTGGGTTGGTTCCCCGGTCAGGGCACATATGGAAGGCAACCAATTGATGTTTCTCTGTCAGATTGATGTTTCTCTCTCTTTCTCTCCTTTCCTCTCTCTCTAAAAATCAATAAAAACGTATTCTCCAGCCCTAGCCAGTTTGGCTCAGTGGAGTGTTGGTCTGAAGACTGAAGAGTCCAGGTTTGATTCTGGTCAAGGGTATGTACCTCGGTTGCAGCTCTGGTCCTGGTCCTGGCCCTGGTCGGGGCACGTGTGGGAGGCAACCAATCAATGTGTCTCTCTCACATCGATGTTTCTCTCTCTGTGTCTCTCCCCCTCCCTTCCGCTCTTTCTGAAAATCAATGGAAATATATCCTCAGGTGAGGATTAACCAAACACACACACACACACACACACACACACACACACAACATATCCTCTGGTGAGGATTAAAAAAATGTCATAAATGCAGAGAAAGTCACCCCCGAGGAAACAATGCTGTCCCTTTGTTGAGTATCCCTCCAGACCTAATCCTACACAAGCATTCCATTTCTCTATATGTAAATCTAGAATGAAAATGATTGGCTAGGTTTTATTAAGCATAAATGTTGAAATTACACTGGGCATACTGCAGTCATTTGCTTTCTTCTCATGTAGGTGCTATCTATCTGCACCTTATGCCGCTCACCTGGTTAATGTAATAGTTCCGTCAGTTTCCTGACTTTCATCATCACTGCAATGCTGCCGTGAAATCCTTTGAGCTCCTTTCTGAGGATTTCTCCATGCTAAATCAGATAGAATCATTAGCCAGTCCAACCTCCCTCTCTGAGGGCTGTTCCCCAAGACTACTTGTTTATTCTCACACCCATATCCTGGCCCACAAACGATGTTGCCAATCTGGTGGGTGAAAAGGGTATTGTTTTACTTTAATTTTCATTTCGAAGAGTGAAAATTAACATCTCCACACATGTTCACAGGCTTCTCATACTTCTTTGTCCATTAGGAAAATTACCCATCCATCGGTAAACAATCCCAAAGTCAATTCCTCCTGGAAGCCTCCGTAGTCGTGGGCCCTCCAGGGTCCCTCACCTGGGCTGACCCCCAACTCAGCTGAGCATCTAGGCCCGGGCACGTGGAGGCAGAGTCCTGTCACTCCGCTGCTGGAGCCTGTGCTGCTATCACCCGCCCGCGGAGCCCCCGATTCTGGAACGTTAGACCTTCCCAGCCACGCGCTGTGACCTACGACCTTGCGAAGGACAGACGCCGCGGACTGGACCCGCCTGTCAGCTCTCTGAACCCACACGGAAGGGCCGCGCCCACCTCCCAGGCCCAGCCACCGCCCCCCTCGGGCCCACCCACTTGGCAGCGGAAGTCCCACCTCTCCAGGATCCCCAGTGCTGATTGGCCGCTTTTGCCCGCCCAGGTCACGCCCCGCCACGGGAGGGCGGCTTCCGCGAGTGCAATTCCAGGGGGCCAACCCGCGCTCTGTGGGATCTCTGCGGAAGCAGCCGGCCGCAGATTACTAGGGGGTTTAGTCCTCCCGGACCCAGCCGCGTCACCTCAGTCCGGGGACCGCCACCATCCAGCTCCGGTCCATTGGAAGAAGGGGGCGTATGCAAACAACCTGAAGTTCCAAGCTCCTCATTGGTGAGTGTGTAGTAAAGAGGGCGGGAAATAGGGGGTGGGTTTAGAGGAACGTGATCGACGTGCTGTTGGTCCAGTGGCTCTGGGAGGATCAGCGGAGGTGTCCAATGACGACGTGGAGGGGCGGGACAAATGTGAGGTATGATGGGGGCAGTGGGCGGGATTGCGGGTGGTTCCGTGACGCTCCGGTCCTGTAGTGATGCTGACTGACGTGCAGGTAGACCAGTGATTCTTGGAAAGAGGGAGGCGAGTGTCCAATGGCGACAGCGAGAAGGCGAGGCGGCTGAAATCTCCGCAACTCTGTGTGGGGAACGGTGAGGGGAGGGGGGAGGGCAGCCATGACAGACGTGTACAGAGACCAATGATATCAGGAAAGGGTCGGTGGGTGACCAATGGAGATCGCAGAGAGGTGGAATGGGGCGGTGATGGGGAGGAGTGACCGGAGGCTTTGCTACAATGTGTGGGAAACGGTGGGGGCGGGCGTACGTGAAGGACGTGCATGCACACCAATCGATGAGGGCGGGCAGGAGGCGGGCGGCCAATGGCGGCGTGTGGTCTGGGGGCGGGGCGGGGCTGCTCGGCGCGGTGCGGGAAGCGGCGGGGCGGCGGCATCGCTGAGGTGAGGCGGACCGCGGAGCAGGTGCGGGCGGCGGGCGCGCTTGGACTCTGCGTCCTGGGCGGTCGGTGAGGCAGTGGGGCGGTCGGGCCCTCGCAGACCGTGCCTCGCCTTTCCCCACTCACCCACGCCCGACCCCCGCAGATCTGTCGAAGGCCTCCTCCCCGCCGTGCTCCCGCGGCCGGCGCCGTGGGCATGCGGGCGCGGCCTGCGCGCGCGTGAGCGAGGATGGGGACGCAGGGCAGTCCGGTCAAAAGCTACGACTACCTCCTCAAGTTCCTGCTGGTGGGCGACAGCGATGTGGGCAAGGGCGAGATCCTGGAGAGCCTACAGGACGGCGCGGCCGAGTCCCCGTACGCCTACAGCAACGGTAAGGAGGCCCCGCCGCTGGCCTGTCCTCGGGGAGCCGCTCCGTGTCCCCTCCCGGCAGGGGCTCAGGGTACTCGGCAGGGCTCGCCCTGCTGGGCCCAGTGCTGCTTGGAGGCGGCGTGAGCACCACGCAGTCCCCACAGCAGTTAGCTGGCCTGGGAGGCGGACTTGATCTGCCACCTCCTGTCACGTAGGGTCTGTAATGAGAACTGCGCCAGCCAGCCATTTGCCCTACCCGGTTAGACTGCAATTAAGAGGCAGGGATCAACGCCTTGCCTTTCTTCATCTCTTCACTGTGGTTAAAGCCTAACACTGTCTGGCAAGGAGCAGGCCTGTGGCAATTTGCAATCTGTTTTCTTTCTCACCATTTTCAACTCTAATGGAGGCCCGAGGCGGGGAGAAAGCAGCTGGATCCTGAGCTTACAGCTTGGCACCTTTAAGTGTCAGCTTGAGGCCCTTTTAGAGGCTAAGGGCTTAATGGGAGGCTGAGATTTTGCTGTGAGCCTTTGGAGAAGGGCTTTCATGACCGAGTAGCTTTGTGGCTACTGGGTGGCAACTGACCTAGGAAGTGTGTGGAAAAAATGTGCAGGAGCTGGAGGAAGGATGTAAGGGGGGCGCATCCAGTGGCGGAGCTCTCATGAGGGCCCGGTGGAGAACCTATGACAAGGTGTGCCGGGGATGGCCAGGGTTTTCTCACAACCCTGTGGAGTGTGTGCACAGATGGGGCAGGGGGCGGGGGAATGGGTGGCAGTCAAAGGCAGGCTTTTCCCTTGAAGTGTTTACTCAGTGCTCAGGGAATCAACACCTTGTTGCACAATAAAATGCATTATTAAATTTTCTTTTAAAATTTCTGGTTGCGTGACTAAAATACACATCACCAGCACTTGTCTGAGCTCCCCTTAATTTATGTGTTTAGCAAAGTTATTTTGGCCAAGAAGCAGTGTAGCCAGTTCCACCTCTGCAGTGGGGGCCTTGTCCCAGGCCACACAGGGTGTTTCCATAGGAGAAGCAGGGACTCTGCTTAGAGTATGTCATCATCCAGTCTCTTCAAGGACCTTTTGTGCTTCAGGAAGTTCTGTCTTGTCTAACTAATTTTACTTCAAGTCCTTGCGCTCCACACTCTCTGTTGCTTTATTTCTTGGGCTCTTGTCAGTCCTGTCTGACTGCTCTGAGCATTTGCTCTTTGCTAAATTGCTTGCCTGTGCGCAGCTGAGAGTGTGGACCCAGCTTTTCCCACCCTTTCGATTTAGGACTTGTCAAGATTGGGTTACCTGGACTGGCTGAATGCCCTTCCTGCTGTAGCAGCTTCAGCAGTGGGCAGCCGTGCCAGATTCATCGAAGCACATGCTTTCAGCCCTAGAGGAGACAGACACCTGGAAGGCAAGAAAGGAGGAACTCTGGGTGTGTTTTTAGGTGAGGGGGGAAAAGTGTGAGGCCCAACCGGGGTGGGAGAGGGAGGGCCTTCGTTGGGGCTTTAGCAGGCCCCTTCACCAGCCACTGCCACCTTAATGGACACTTGGCAGCTACTGTTGAGTTGCTTTTCCGTTGGTAGTGTTGCTTCCTGGAGCCCTGCGCCTGGGCTGCTGGTGGTATATGCGAAGAGTGTGAGAGGCTTTGGGCTTCATTAGGGGCAGCAGTATTTTCCTGGGACATAGGTTTGCACTTCTGAGGGTCAACTTAGGCTCCACCGTCAGGTACTGTAGCCGGTGCAGTGAGCATTCAGAGAACACAGAGCCACTAGCTGGGGAGATAGGAACTGCCTTCTGTTCCCGCTGTCAAATTGCAGGGCATTGCCACATTTCCTATGACATGCTGACTGAGTAAAGTGTGGAGACCTGCCTGAGGTAGCAGAGATGTTTGGTCCAGTGTAGGGCCATCTGCCAGAAAACAAGAAGAAAGCCCACTTTTAGACAGGTTGTATGTGCTGTTAGGGCCAGGGCACACTCATAGGTTGCTGTGGGTCCCCCATAGCATTAAGCGGAGAAGGCAGAGTACCTGTCCCCTGTTTCTAGGGTCCTAGAAGCGAAGACATGCACAGTGGGTCTTTGTGGTCAGTGCATTGGCTCACTGACCCCAAGGCCTACTGTTCTTATCAGGGTGAAGTTGGTGGCCTGAGCATACTTCTTTCTGCTCCCCTGAAGGCTTCCTAAAGGAGACTGTTGGGAGTTTTGGAAGCTCTGGAGCTGCTGGTTCTCAGGATTCAGCATCATGGGAATTTTTCCTTTGAAAAAGTTGTAATATTCAGGAGTGTTGGTTTTTTTTTATTTCTGATCCTCTTACAAAGGATATACATGTGTTTCTTTTTCCCCTTTGTTGCTAAAAGCCCTCAGCATGTTTATAGGCTTTTTGTTTTTAGCCTAAACGTTTATGGTTCTTCTGTCTAGGAGCAGATGACACATGGCCTGTGACAGGTGTGTCACTAAACCCTCTTCCTTGGGCCACCCAGATGATTTACCCACATTGAAGTCTTGTCTAGCTTGTTCCTCAGACATGTATGTGAGTGCACGTCGCTCTCACCAGCTTCATAAACATGTGAGTCATCAAGACAGTCTTTTCCAGCACTGGCACCTGAAGTAGTGATGAGCCCTGTGTGCCAACATGCCAACCCTTGTGGGAGCCCACAGTGGCTCTTGGACTCTGGGGATGCTAATGTGCACTGTGCTTGTAGGTTTCCGTAGAGTTGGAAACCTTCTTCTCAGGTGGTTTACTTTTTTCTTAATACATAGCAGCAATTTTAAGGGAGAGGCTGTGCTCTCCTTGGACAGAGCAGAACACTTTGCATAGAGGTTCTACCAGGCCATCTGCTGGGGAAATATGCTCCAGAGCATAAGCGACAGGAGTCTGGGTTGTGGAAGCTGGCAGGAAAGTAGAGTGTTCCGTGAGCAGCTTCTGTTCCTGAGTGCACTGCCTGATGTGACTCTGCTCCAAGGCTGTGGGTCCCCAAGGCAGTATGCTGGGTGCACCCTGGTGCATAGCCCACCCCTTTTATCTAGGGTGGTGAAGGTCCTGATCAAGACAGTTCTATCCTCTGCACCTTCGCTCTCACAGATCTCTATGTTGAGGGTCGATAAGATGCGATATAGTTGATATGACCACATCTTGAAAGACTTGAAAATAGGAATAACTCCATGTCTCTCTGTTTGCTCATTGGGGGGTCAGTATTGGTGGGAGCTGCTGAGTATATAGGATGCTCATGTCCTTTGAGTCCGGGGCACGCAGAGAGGGAAGAAGGAGGTCCGATGAGCAGGAGGAGTGAGACAGTTGTGACAGGTATGGATAAAGTCGGGAAAGCGCTGAGGTCTGCCAGTAATATTTGGACCTGCTGGTTCATTCTTTCTCTCTTTCTTTCTCTCTCTCTTTCTAAAATATGGGTCTTAATAAGTGTTTAAAGGTTTTCTTTTTTTAATATATTTTTATTGATTTCAGAGAGGAGAGGGAGAGAGATTGAGAAACATCAAGGATGAGAGAGAATCATCGGTTGGCTGCCTCCGGCATGCCCCCCACTGGGGATTGAGCCCACAACCCGGGCATGTGCCCTTGACCAGAATTAAACCTGGGACTCTTCAGTCCGCAAGCTGATGCTCTATCCACTGAGCCAAACTGGCTAGGGCCCTACAGGTTATTTCTATGTTAGTACTGTGCCTGTGGGGGGAGGATGCCAGAGTGTGGGCTATGGTCCATGTCAGCGACCCAGCAGCTGGGCCTGAGCTCGCCCTGTCCCCCAGCTCCATGGCTTTTCACTAGACAATTCCAAATGTCTCTTTTCACCGGGCTGCAAGTGGGTTTCAGTCCTCAGTTCAAATTTCAAGAATATATGGTGTCTTCAAACACTTTTCCATACCGTTTTCCTGAGTCAGACATGCCTCTGGCCTGTATACCCTGATGTCTCATCTGGGTCCTCAACAGTAGCATGGGACCTGCACACAAGAGGCACTGACTAGATGTGTGTTCTAAATGAAGGAGCAGCCTGTATGCAGCATCCCCATTCTGACGGGTACCTCACAACCCCTCCCAGTTCCTCTCTCCCTCTGTACTTGGTTGGGTTCTCATGTCTGGCTTTTGCCCATTTTCTGGGCGATTTATTGGGGTTTGCCTTCTCTCTGTCCGATGCCAGGTTCTGAGGTGGGTTCTGAGGTGGGTGTTGGCCTGAGTGATATGTGCTAGGCCCAGGGCTGAGCTCCTCGGCGCTGCTCCTCATCCAGTCTTCACTGCCATCCTGTGATGCAGGTACCATCACCATCTCATTTTACAAATGAGGAACTAAGGCTCAGACAGGCTGAGAACCTGTAGCTCTCTCAGGCAGCATGAGGCCTGGCACCACTGTCTTCTTAGTGCTGGCTGTGTGACCCCCTTCTTCAGGAGTCTGGCACTTTGATTGGTGGGAGTGACCTTCTTCTCACTAGGTACTCTTGTGCTCTTGCCCTCACCTCCACCCTGGGCCTGGGCCTGACTCCTCTCTCCGATGACCCTCCTCTCTAGTGTTTCCCTATGCGTTTGGCTTACTTGTTCTCAGTGCACCCCAAACTGAACTCCTTCCTTCTCCTGGTACCTCTGTCCCTGGTCCTGGGGCTGCCTTCTTCCTCTGATCTGGGGCCTAGGACCAGTCACGGAGGCCCATTTTTTCCCTTCACTACATTGCTCCTGCCTTGTTGCCTCCCTCCTGTCTGCATCCAACAGAGCAGCAGAAGCCCGAGAGCTTCCAGGTCAGCCGCCAACCACGGGTTTACAGAGAGGTTTCCAGAAGGCCACAAAGGACCACACATAGACCCATCTGTGCCTGTCTACCCCTTTGCCAGAGGCACTCACCTGCTGTGATGTAAAGATCAGCCTGCCCCTGCCTGGGAGGGTGTCAGGCCTCACGGGGAGAGGAAACAGGTTACTTTATCTGCCTCAGATTATGCTAACTTGGCTGGTTTGTAACTTGGACTGGTGTGGCCTTTCCTAAATTTTCAGAAAACAGTTGAGTAGGCAGAATATTTTCAATGTTTAAGTTTTTCACCAATCTTTAGCACTTTATGTAAGCTAAGCAGTTAATAGAGCAAATGCTCTACTGTGCAGAGCCGGGTCCCTCTTTCAAGGTTGTGTGGTCACAGTGACACTGCTGTGTCGTGTTGTGTATATGTAATGTCATTGTTCCCATTAGCAAGAGTGTTTATGTCTTGGATGATGAACTACATAGAAATATGTTACAGGAAGTGGGGAAGAAGATGCAAAGGTCTAGTAGGCACTTTTGCCTCCTGTTCGGTATGAATTGCAGTTGGCAAAGTGTGAAGTGGTTGGTCCCTGAGAAGCTGGCCACTTACTTGGTCTGGGGCATGGGTGAGGAGGAGGAGAAGGGATGGAGTTGTAGTTAGGCCTGCGTAGTGGGCAGCACTTATAATGGGGGTGGCATGCCTCTTGATGGGTTGTTATGGGACCTGGGGCCACATCAGTCAGGGCGTCCTTCTTTGGGCGTTTGGAGAAAGTGGGGGGCGGTCTTTCAATGTCTGGCACCCTGGCTTGGAGCAAACTGCAGAAAAAATGGGAGAAGGGAGGGGAGATGGCTTATGGGGCAGAATTTAGTGCCCTGGGCTCTAAGGAGCAGGATGTTGAGAGTGCAGAAATCAGAGACCACTAGGTGTGTGGGATCATCATTAGGATGGGAAATGAGGGTAAATATAGTGAATAAAGTGAACTTGAACTTTGAGGTAGTAACCGAGGGAATATTGCCAAGATGGGAATACTAGTATCTCATTGATTGTGGACATGTGCCCTTCAAAGGGTAGAGAAGGGATGGAGGACAGGTAAATTCGACACTGATGGAGGAGGTGAAGACCCAAGGACCTAAGCAGGATGGTGGGCATGGCCATATAAGCTTTGGCCCCTCAAGGCATTAGGTGTTGATGTCCCAGAGGGGTATGGCACTTTAGTTAGACTCACAAGCGGGAAGTGATTCATGCCCGGTTGGGGCAGTGCTAGGAAAGTCGTCTTCAGGATGGTGAAGAGGGAGGCAAGGTGAGGAGTGGTCTAAACAAGGGAAGCAAGGGGTGTGGTGTCAGGAGGCCAACATCCCTAGAGAGGGAGTCCTCCACTACAGAGAAGGTGTCCCGGCATCTTTTTTTTTTTTTAATATATTTTATTGATTTTTTACAGAGAAGAAGGGAGAGGGATAGAAAGCTAGAAACATCAATGAGAGAGAAACATCAATCAGCTGCCTCCTGCACACTCCCCACTGGGGATGTGCCTGCAACCAAGGTACATGCCCTTGACCGGAATCGAACCTGGGACCCTTGAGTCCGCAGGCTGACGCTCTATCCACTGAGCCAAACCAATTAGGGCCTGGCATCTTTAAAGAAGAACAGAGAATGGAAGAAGGTCCAAGTGCTGGAAAGGCAGGCACGCCACAGATTTTGAAGTGTCAGAGTGTGGACAGCCGGGTGCCAGATCTCTGGGCAAGTGAATAAATGTAAACCCTAGACAGAGAGCTAAGCTGGGTGATGAGCAGGTGTTTGTGAGCCCAGGAAGCCTCCAGGTGGTTCCTAGGTTGAGTGGCAACACTGTGGCTGAGGTGGGCCTGTGTTCCTTCTGGCAGTTCTTGGGGTCATAAGCTGGTTCATTACCAGCCTGGACCTTCCCAGGCAGCAGTTGTCTGTCAACTGGGCCAAGGTAGGGTGAGTGCCTGCTACTCAGGTCTCTGCTGGGAGAGATGGGTGACAGCTTAAGTGACGTTATCAGGACTTAGTTGCTTTGTACAGCCTTGAGTGACTGAAGGAACGTGATGATATCTAACAGGTATCTCACAGGGTGCTGAGGTTCTGTGTTTAGGTCCAAGAGTCACCGCAGATGAATTGGGAGCTCTAACTTGACAGCAGCAATGACTCTCCGCGCCCTCCACCCCCCCGCCCCGCCCAGGTACTATTGTTGGTATCCATCCCAAAGCCTCGGGATGCACACCTAGCACTTGTTCAGTGAGTCTCCTCTAGTTACCTGATCATTTTGTGTTGATTTCTGTTTCCTATTTGGTCCTCTCTCTTCCTGGATCCAGTGTTGGCGGGCCTCAAACTGCTGGAAGGCTTTAGGAGCTGAGTCTGGTTTTCTTAAAGATGCAAGGTGTGCAAGGGGAAGGCCTGTCTCTGGGCACAGATCTCAGGAGTAGTGTGGCAGATAGTCCTCGTGAACCTGCAGAAGCTGCCACACTGTCTGGTGGCACAGATCTCCCACAAGAGTCGGTGGTCCTGAGTTCACACTCACACTCATGCTTGCATGCACGCATGTACATGCACACTGCTCTCTTGGTTACTGGGGCTGGCAGTGACTTGATTTGGTCCAGATTGATGGATAGGAACAACTTGGTGACGGTGTCATCAGAGGGAGTATTTTTCTTATTTTAAGTCACTTGGCTAGGGCCATAACAAAGAGTCACAGGAGATTCTAATGAAGCAGTGATTTTCAACCTTTTTCATCTCATGGACACATAAACTAATTACTAAAATTCTGCAGCACACCAAAAGAATATTTTTTGCTGATCTGACCAAAAAAAGGTATAATTTTTATTTATTTGTACTGGACAGCTATTGTGAAATTCTTGCAGCTCACCGGTTGAAAATTGCTGTCGTGAAAAATACATGGAAAGATGTTTAACCTTAAAATTAAATAGGATGAAACACTCACCTGTAAGTCTATCACAGAGGTGAGTCTGGTAACACTCAGCACTAAAAGTGCACAGGGGCGTGTGTGTGGTGCTCTGTAAGGGACTCTGCAACATGTATCCAGAGCCTTAAAGAAGCCTTCCCTTTTACTTCCCAAGTGTAGAAATGTCTCCTGGAGAATAATAAGGGACACAACTAGAGGAAATCAAGGTTTTGTATTTGTTTATTAAAAAAAACAAAACTGCAATAACCTAAGGGTCCAACAGTAGAAATATGGTATATTCATAGGATGAGATTATTAGACAGCCTTTAAAAGTGTTGGTTTGGAGGAATATTTAATGAATATTCAATGATATGGGGTAATCTCTGATATTTTAAGTGGGGAAAATGTATGCTTAATTATATAGTATATCTATGGGTGTCAAATGAAAGAGTTGTGGAGTGAAATACATGAAAACATTAATGGTGGTTATCTCTGTTTGGGGTTATGATTAATTTTTTTAAAAAAATATTTTATTGATTTTTTACAGAGAGGAAGGGAGAGGGACAGAGAGTTAGAAACATTGACGAGAGAGAAACATCGATCAGCTGCCTCCTGCACACCCCCCACTGGGGATGCACCCGCAACCAAGGTACATGCCCCTGACTGGAATCGAACCCGGGACCCTTCAGTCCACAGGCCGATGCTCTATCCACTGAGCCAAACCGGTTAGGGCTGATTAATTTTTTTAAATGTCCTGTATTTCGCCTGTTTCTGTGTGTGGATGTGCTTGTGTGTGTGTGTTTTATGGACAGCAGGAAGCTTTGGTTTGGTTTGGTCTGGTGTGGTTTTTAAGGCATTAAGGAAAAGCTCTTCCTTCACAGGAAACCAGTCCACAAACTACTCTGGTGTTTCTCCCAAAACCCGGCATGCCAGTGTAGACACAAAGGCATTTTGAAATGTATTAGGTAACTTCTGCTTTCTTTTCGTCCTTCACCAGGCAGCCCCTCCCTTCTTCTCTGTCCTTAGTGATAGGCTTGTTCATGCGCCTGTGGTGGTAGACCTGGCCCATAGAAGGGCAGGCATCAGAGACCTGAAGATCATCCTTGTTCCCAGAATATCTGTGCAGTCAGCATGGTATGGATTGGGTGTTCACACCTGGCTTTGATCTGTATTCAGCCCTATCTTGTAGGGCAGTGGTCGGCAAACTGCGGCTT